>NW_024609832.1:1145000-1235000 GCF_018296145.1 Oncorhynchus tshawytscha
AGTGGGATCCACACATGCAGAGATCATCCGTTCACCTGGTCTGCGTTTCCTAAAGACATGACAGTCGAAACCAAAAATCTCAAATTTGGACTCATCAGACCAAAGGACAGATTTCCACCGGTCTAATGTCCATTGCTCGTGTTTCTTGGCCCACGCAAGTCTCTTCTTCTTGTTGGTGTCCTTTAGTAGTGGTTTCTTTGCAGCAATTCGCCCATGAAGGCCTGATTCACACAGTCTCCTCTGAACAGTTGATGTTGCGATGTCTGTTACTTGAACTCTGTGAAGCATTTATTTGGTCTCCAATCTGAGGTGCAGTCAACTCTAATGAACTTATCCTCTGCAGCAGAGGTAACTCTGGATCTTCCTTTCATGTGTCGGTCCTCATGAGAGCCAGTTTCATCATAGTGCTTCATGGTTTTTGCGATGGTACTTGAAGAAACATTCAAAGTTCTTGAAATGTTCCACTTTGACTGACCTTCATGTCTTAAAGTAATGATGGACAGTGGTTTCTCTTTGCTTATTTGAGCTGTTCTTGCCATAATATGGACTTGGTTTTTTACCAAACGGTGCATCTTTGAAGAATCTCAAATATAAAATATATTTATATTTGTTTGACACTTTTTTGGTTACTACATGAATCCATATGTGTTATTTCATAGTTTTGATGTCTTCACTATTATTATACAATGTAGAAAATAGTAAAAATAAAGAATGAGTAGGAGAATGAGTAGGTGTGTCCAAACCTTTGACTGATACTGTACACATGCATGGAAGCAAGCACACTTGCATGGTTAAAGTGCACACACACACACTTGCAGGCAGGCAGGCACACACATTCACACTCACATGCATGCTTAAAACATTTGAAGACATTTGCAGGCGCACACACACACACACCCACACACACACACAGAAGCCCATACAGGGATTTCCTTCAGATGGCTCCCTTTTTCATTCTTCACCCTGTGGAGGTTCCTGGAGCCATTGAAAAGAGCGGATACGTGGGAAGAACAAAGTGATGTCACCATAACAAGTGTCCTCCTTCATCCCCTCATGTGATATGTAACTGAAGGTTGAGGAGGAACCTTTCTTCTTTGAAAATCAATTCAGACGATGAGTCACTTGTTGCCTAACCCTCTGGGTCGGTTCTCTTCAACTAATGTTGTCAGGGCAACAATCTACTATAGTTGTTACATTCAAATAGTTACAATCCTTCTTCTCCACATCCAACATTTGTAAAAGTGAGTCAATTTCAGAATTACACTTTGATGTTAATAATACTCTATGTTTCATAGCAACGTCCCAAAGCCCTAAAATGTCACCAACATCAAACAATCTGTACAATGTTAGCTAGGACCGTCCCAACACAGCCTGTACAAAGATACGGGCTGAGTCATACATGCAGTGCTACACCCATGGATGTGTTGACGCCTAAAGCTGTCACACGGGCACACGCCAACCTGATGTCATATCGTTGTCTTTACGTTCTATTCTAACCTCAGAAGACCAACAATATCCATTGCAATTCTCTTGAATGGGGTAGAGATCAGTGAACATAGAGGAGCCCGGTCAGACCTACGGACAGCACTGGTTTTCTGGCACGTGAGGCAGGTTTTGCAGTATGTTTCTACATCAGTATACATGGAGGGCCAAAAGAAACGGGAGCCTAAGATAGGTTTTATGTTGCCCTAGATGACCTGCCCATGGAACTGTATGTACAAGGTTGAGAGCAAGTGGTCTACAGGTAGATGGCACCACCAACTTCCTGCTATCTGCCTCTGACCCAAGATAGAGTATGTGGTTGTCTACTGTGTAAATCCCCCACATGAAGATTGACTGTCCCCAGCTAAGGCCTTGTCAAACAAACCTTTCAAGGTTGCATCAGACTTCCGCAGTGTAGCATCATTTTGTGGAACATCCCATTGCACCTCTAACCCACATCAGCAACAGGTACAGGGGATCCCACATAATTCTCAAGACGCCGCTGGCGGCGTGACTTTCTGGACCCTTTGGTTCCCACCTCGCACAGACTATCACACAAGTCAGGCAGAGGTTGTAAACCAGCTTTGGCCTGGGCACGAGTGACAACTGAGCATGACACACGAACATCAGACTGGCAAACAAACTGACTGCTCATATAGCTGACCCCCCATACTTCCCAACAGATCAGAGAGTACTGGCACATCTCTCCCCAAAATCATCTCAAAAGGTAGCTTCTCCATTACCCCAACTTTGAGGAGGTATTTCTGACCCTGAATCTCAACTGTGAGTTCAGCTGTGGGCTGCTGTGACTGGTCACTGTGGACACATTGGATCAGTGTCTGGTGACTGTAATGAATGTCATTAACAGGTCATGTAATTTTCTCATCAACGACAGGGAACTGCCGGTGTCAATCATTGCAGTAAGACTTTTACCATTCACTTTTACAGGTACCAAGCCTGACCCTTCCCGAGTCTGTCTATTCTGAACACCATCCCCCTCTCTGGGTACATAACAGTAACCTGAGAGCTTGGATTTACGTAGTGGACACATTGAAGCTGTGTCCCCCTGTTGCCGGCAGTAAAAACAGGTCAGACCCCTCCCATCAGAGCGAACTGCATGATCCCTTACCTCCTTCCTCCCAGACACATACTCCCCAGAGTTACCTCCACCATCTCTGGCATCTCTGATGTCCCTTGTGTCTGTGAAACTCCTTGGAGCGAGTGCTGAAGGTCATGGTGGGCCCCCTTTACGTCAATTAAGGTACTGGAGTGCAAGCTTGGCCGCCATAAGCCCATCCTTGGGCTCGTGCTCTCGAACCCAGGTTTTAATGTCGTGTGGTAGAACTTGTAGAAGTTGCTCGAGGCTGATGACCTCACCGATCCCATCCTGTGTCTTCTCCTCCGTTCGAACCCATCGTCGGTAGAGGCCCTTGAGACAGTGGTACGTCTCTGTCGGCGACTCACCGGATGGCATCGATGCAGCTCTGAAGCTTTGACGGTAGGTCTCTGGGGAGATGTCGAACTTCACCAGCAGTGCCTCCTTCAAGGCCTTGTAGATGTCGAACTTCACCAGCAGTGCCTCCTTCAAGCCCTTGTAGATGTCAAACTTCACCAGCAGCGCCTCCTTCAAGCCCTTGTAGATGTCGAACTTCACCAGCAGTGCCTCCTTCAAGCCCTTGTAGATGTCGAACTTCACCAGCAGTGCCTCCTTCAAGCCCTTGTAGATGTCAACCTTCCCCAGCAGTGCCTCCTTCAAGCCCTTGTAGATGTCGAACTTCACCAGCAGCGCTTCCTTCAAGCCCTTGTAGATGTCGACCTTCCCCAGCAGTGCCTCCTTCAAGCCCTTGTAGATGTGAATTTCACCAGCAGTGCCTCCTTCAAGCCCTTGTAGATGTCAACCTTCCCCAGCAGTGCCTCCTTCAAGCCCTTGTAGATGTCGAACTTCACCAGCAGCGCTTCCTTCAAGCCCTTGTAGATGTCGACCTTCACCAGCAGTGCCTCCTTCAAGCCCTTGTAGATGTCGAATTTCACCAGCAGTGCGTCCTTCAAGCCCTTGTAGACGTTGGACAACCCCTCATCCATTGCTGTGTAAGCCTTTAAGTCTTGCCCATGAGCAATGGGACAAGCCTGCAGGCACACTCTACCTCCGGCCATCGCCACGTCTTGGCCATGTGTTCAATCCTCAGCAGGTAGTTTTCAATGTCCTCCCCCTGCAGGTAAGTGGGCATCTTTGGCTCCTTCCTCAGGAATGCTGGAAGATGGATGTTAACACTGCTGGACTGGTCTCCTGATGCTGGGGCTGGCCTCATCACTGCTTGGGGATCCTGCTGTGGAGTTGAAGTCCCTGCTGCGTCGAGCCTTTGTCGTCCTGGTGTTGGCAGACCCAATCTTGGGCTCTCACTGACGAGTTCCACTTGGTGAGATGCTGTGAGGATAGATTGACGTAGGCCTCGGAACTCCTGCTTGAGGTCTTCGCCCCACTTCTCAAGGCAGGTGAAAAGTTGCTGGAAAAGGGCCACCATAGTTGGGTGTGGTTCTGGTTCTCCAACTGCTCCTTCAGTCAGCTGGTCTTTTATGGCTGTATCTGCTGGATCAACCGGTAGCTCAAGCGGTTCTGGTTGTGTTTGGCCCCTTGATCGAGCTCCTAGTTTCTCATAGTTGACGTCTTCTTCACCAGACAATTCCATGGTATTCCACCCCGTTTCAACTTTAGGTACCTTTTCTGACAGTTAATGTTGCTGCTGAGAATGCAATCCTGTACATGTTCCTTTACGTCTCTTTTTGGAATTCACTGATTTGCGGTGAGCCATCCCACAGCTGCCACCATATGTCACATAGAGAAGGCCAGAAGGCTAAACTAAACGAGGTCGAAGGAATTGTCCAGTAGAGCTCCAAGGATTGTGTCAATGCACAAATGGAAATATCACATTTACGCAAGTATTCAGACCCTTTACCCAGTACTTTGTTGAAGCACCTTTTTACAGTGATTACAGCCTCAAGTCTTCTTGGGTACGATGTTACAAGCTTGGAACACCTGTATTTGGAGAGTTTCTCCCATTCTTCTCTGCAGATCCTCTCAAGCTCTGTTAGGTTGGATGGGGAGCGTTGTTGCACAGCTATTTTCAGGTCTCTCCAGAGATGTTCGATCGGGTTCAAGTCCGGGCTCTGGCTGGGCCACTTACGGACATTCAGAGACTTGTCCCGAAGCCACTCCTGCGTTGTCTTGGCTTTGTGCTTAGAGGCATTGTCCTGTTGGAAGGTGAACCTTCACCCCAGTCTGAGGTCTGGAGCAGGTTTTCATCAAGGGTCTCTGTACTTTGCTCTGTTCATCTTTTCCTCAATCCTGACTAGTCTCGCAGTCCCTGCTGCTGAAAAACATCCCCAGAGCATGATGCTGCCACCACCATGATTCACCGCCAGACGTGACGCTTGGCATTCAGGCCAAAGAGTTCAATCTTGGTTTCATCAGACCAGAGAATCTTGTTTCTCATTATCTGAGAGTCTTTAGGTGCCTTTGGCAAACTCCAAGCGGGCTGTCATGTGCCTTTTACTGAGGAGTGGTTTCTGTCTGGCCACTCTACCGTAAAGGCCTGATTGGTGGAGTGCTGCAGAGATGGCTGTCCTTCTGGAAGGTTCTCCCTTCTCCACAGAGGAACTCTAGAGCTCTGTCAGAGTGACCATCAGGTTCTCGGTCACCTCCCTGACCAATGCCCTTCTCCCCTGATTGTTCAGTTTGGCCGGGCAGCCAGTTGTAGGGTTTAGTCTTGGTGGTTCCAAACATTTTCCACTTAAGAATGATGGAGGCCACCATGTTCTTAAATACCTTCAATGCTGCAGAAATCCAATCAAGCTGTAGAAACATCTCAAAAATGATTCATGGAAACAGGATGCACCTGAGCCCATTTTTTTGTTTTATAGCAAAGGGGCTGAATACTTATGAAAATAGGGTATTTCTGTTTTAAATGTTTAATAAATTAGCTAAAATGACTAAAAACCTTGCTTTGTCATTATTGGATATTGTGTGAAGATTGATGAGGATTTTTTATTTATTTAATCCATTTTAGAATAAGGCTGTAATGTAACAAAATGTGGAAAAAGTCTGAACTCTTTCTGAATGCACTGTATATTGGATTATATACAGTATTTTATGCACACACACATTCACACATTAACAAACACTTACACACACACTCACTCATGCATACACACACACAAACACGTGTTCACGTCTTTAGAATATTGATAATGCTCTGTTAATTGATTAAATGTACATTTGTCTTCAAGCATGATCATCAATCAACCATTGGTACCACTCTGCTCTGTATCTCTGTCACTGTCATGTATGAAGATATCTTCTCATCAATACCATGACATGTCTATAACTTCCCTCTGATTACAATACGCTGTCGAAGAGTGTGTGTGTGTATATTTGTGTGTGCTTGTGTGCATGAGAGTGTGTGTGTGTCAGAAATATTCTTATATGTCAACAGTGAGATCATTTGGCTGTTGACTTAGACACTTGTGTGGACATGCCTGCTGCAAGAACAGTGTTAATTAGGCCTCCTAATAATAACAGCCAGATCGCTCTAGATTGACTTTGAAATTGGATGTCTGTCCATGTGCTGAGGACATCAGGAAATGCACTCAAAACTGGACACTAGGGTCAATAGTGAGCGCTACTAACATCAAATGTTTTATTACCTTATCCCACATAATCATTCGGAATGAATGCCCAAATGTAATGTTTTAACCTTATCCAAAAACATAAAGGGGAATTTCACCCAGGCTCTCCCACAGCATATAGTCATTACGTTTTTGTCATAAACATCAACATTATCCAAACCACAAGCTGGAACGAGTGCATTTTCATTTCACTGTTAGAATTGGGAAGTTTCAACTTCTTTTGAATTTGTTTGCTCATTATGAACCAATAAGTCCAGCGTTTATAGTGAATGCAGATACCGCCCAGCTAGGTAGATGGGGCATGCCCACATACTTGGTTCATGGCATTGTTTACTTCGAACGACCAACACACAGTAATCTCAGAACTCTAGGGGTCTCTTTCTTTTTCACTAACGTTTGTCATCTTACCCGTGTGGTGTTCTGTTTGGCTGTGTTAATTACAAGCAAGTTACATTTTACCGTACTACCTACCACAGATTTACCCTGTTGCTGTTAGTGGTTTGCAGCTAACAAGAAGGATGCTTGTTGTGATCAAAGATTATCAGAGAGATTTTCAGTCTGAACGGATGGGGAATCCATTGAGATGACAGCTAAGAATTGATGCGATAGCATCGTTTTCGCCCTTCATAACAAAACGGAAGATTCTTGATTAGAGGTAACATTAGCTGGACTAGGTAAATTAGCTATGTTACCTAACATTACAGTCCTGTATTGAACTGGGAATAGCATCAGCTATATTAAAAAGCTAGCTATCTTTTGGATACACACTGCTAAACTGGTAGCTACCTTCAGCAGAGTAAACGTGTTTGTCTGTTCGTTCTATCTTTAATCAGTGTTAGCTAACGTAAGCTATCTAATATTAGCAAACAAGAGTATCTAAATCTGGTAGCCATAAATTACACCCTTGTCTGGAAAACACAAAAAATCTAATTGTCAATATAGCTAACTCAGTGTGTTGGTAGTAATGATGAATGTGTATAAATTGTCTATGTTTGGTTAGTTGGTTCTCAGCTGGCTAGCAATCCTGTTTCCAAGTTAGTGATGTTAACTAGCTAACAGCAAGCTGACAATATTTAAATGCCCATGTTAGGTGTGCTAAGCTAGCCAGTCTAATAGAGATCAATACAATTAGTGGGGTGGTTAAATTGTGCATTGTTTTGTTATTGGGGGTATATAATCTGATTCCACCAGCATGTTTTTTTCAACCCCTAGCTCTGAACAAGGTGAAGGTTTGTTGGCAAACATATTTACATGCTGATGGCTCAGATCAATTTAAGGTAAGCATGGCATAAACAGGAATTGGGTAGTGTTTGTATGTGTTTGTGTTTGTGTTGAGGGGTTACATGTGGTTAGATGTAGTTACTGATGGTTAGATGTAGCCTGAGGACCACAGTACCTTCCAGACCATGTGATCAATTTAGTCTCTTTTTTTCTTTTTGACTTTTTTCTTTATAAAACTCAGGCAGTGGTGGAAAAAGTATTCAATTGTCATACCTGAGTTAAAGTAAAGATACCTTAAGAGAAAATGAAAGTCACAGAGTAAAAGTCTAAAAGTAATTGGGGCGGCAGGGTAGCCTAGTGGTTAGAGCGTTGGACTAGTAATTGAAAGGTTGCAAGTTCGAATCCCCGAGCTGACAAGGTACAAATTTGTCGTTCTGCCCCTGAACAGGCAGTTAACCCACTGTTCCTAGGCCGTCATTGAAAATAAGAATTTGTTCTTAACTGACTTGCCTAGTAAAATTAAAAATTGAATTTGGTTTTAAATATACTTAAGTATCAAAGTAAATATAATTGCTAAAATCTACTTAAGCATATATAAAAAAAATAAACAGTACCAGTCAAAAGCTTGGACACACCTACTCATTCAAGGGGTTTTCTTTATTTTGACTGTTATTCTACATTGTAGAATAACAGTGAAGACATCAAAGCTATGAAATAACACATATGGAATCATGTAGTAACCAAAAAAGTGTTAAACAAATCAAAATAGATTTTAAATTTGAGATTCTTCAAAGTAGCCAACCTTTGCCTTGATGACAGCTTTGCACACTCTTGGCATTCTCTCACCCAGCTTCACCTGGAATGCTTATCCAACAGTCTTGAAGGAGTTCCCACATAATATGCAGAGTACTTGTTGACTGCTTTTCCTTCACTCTGCGGTCCAACTCATCCCAAACCAACCATATGTGTGTCTCTGTCCCTGTCTCTCTCCTTCTCCCCTACCTTCCCTCCCCCTCTCTCAAACGATAAACAGTAGATTTATATCAGTCTGTGAGGTTACAGTGGCATGGTCCTGACCTGCAGTAGGGTCTACCAGATCACACACTCTAAACACTGGTGGTTCTGTCTCTGTTCATATTTAGCTGTAGAGGACGGTGACACAGCCAAACACAAACTCCATGTCATCACATCACCGGGCTATTACTGGTGCCGTCTCCCCCCTGGCTCATTAATCTGCTTCCCTACGTTGGCACTTTTTTGTGTGTGTGTGTGTGTGTGTGTGTGTGTGTGTGTGTGTGTGTGCGTGTGCGTGCGTTGCATTTGCTGTGTGTGTGTGCGTTTGCATTTGCTTGTGTGTGTGCTTATGTACGTATGTGATGCATGTGCGTGCGTAATGTACATATGTAATGTACATACTATTCTGGAGTAACTTGATAGTTCTAAAATCCACATGATTCTATAGAATGGAATATAATATATTTCAACATTCATCTTGGTGTGTTCCTATGTATGTGCTGATCAACGCAGAAAAGGAAAGCTTAGAGAGACAGTGGTGGAGGAGGGCTCTGTGAATATGAAGTAGTGGTAAATTACCTTGCATCACATCAAACAGCCTGCAAGACCAGAGTTATTATGCTGACATATAAACACACACACACACACGCACCAGAGCGATCATGCTGAGAGCCAATTCGACCCCATTTTCCTCCTGATTATCATCTGATTATCATATCATTATTCCTAACATGATAGGTCAGTGTCTGCAACAGTCTATAAGGATAACATCTAGTCTAGACTAGACTCTAGAGATTATGGCATATACTTTATCTCTGTAGGATGTCTTAGCTTCTCATACAGAATCAGTATTCTACCACCACGTTCTGTCTGCCTGTCATGCTCCTTGGAGAGATAAAGGGCGGGAGAGGAGAGATAGAGTGTGTGTGTACAGTATGTATGTGCATGTGTGTGTGTGTATGTGTATGTGTGTGAGTGTGCTTGTCCGTGTGTGTGTGTCTAAGATATCATGCATCATGACTTCACATACACAAGGGTTATCCAAACCTGAGGCTTTGATTTCAACAAGATTGATTACACCAGAGAGAATCTGAATGTCTACTGTTTGCTGATGATCTGGTGCTTCTGTCACCAACCAATGAGGGCTATACAGCAGCACCTAGATCTTCTGCACAGATTTTGCCAGACCTGGGCCCTGACTTTAAATCTCAGTAAGACCAAAATAATGGTGTTCCAAAAAAGGTCCAGTCGCCAGGACCACAAATATAAATTCCATCTAGACACTGTTGCCCTAGAGCACACAAAAACCTATACATACCTTGGCCTAAACATCAGCACCACAGGTAACTTCCACAAAGCTGTGAACGATCTGAGAGACAAGGCCAGAAGGGCATTCTATAACATCAAAAGGAACTTAAAATTCGACATACCAATTAGGATCTGGCAAAAAATACTTTAATCAGTTATAGAACCCATTGCCCTTTATGGTTGTGAGGTCTGGGGTCCGCTCACCAACCAAGACTTCACAAAATGGGACAAACACCAAATTGAGACTCTGCATGCAGAATTCTGCAAATATATCCTCTGTGTACAACATAGACCACCAAATAATGCATGCAGAGCAGAATTAGGCCAATACCCACTAATTATCAAAATCCAGAAAAGCGCCGTTAAATTCTACAACCACCTAAAAGGAAGAGACTCCCAAACCTTTCATAACAAAGCCATCACCTACAGAGCGATGGACCTGGAGAAGAGTCCCCTAAGCAAGCTGGTCCTGGGGCTCTGTTCACAAACACAATCACACCCCACAGAGCACCAGGACAGCAACACAATTAGATCATTTCAAATCAGGAGAAAACAAAAAGATAATTACTTGACACATTGGAAAGAATGAACAAAAAAACTGAGCAAACTAGAATGTCATTTGGCCCTAAACAGAGAGTACACAGTGGCAGAAAACCTGACCACTGTGACTGACCCAAACTGAAGGAAAGCTTTGACTATGTACAGACTCAGTGAGCATAGCCTTGCTATTGAGAAAGGCCGCTGTAGGCAGACCTGGCTCTCAAGAGAAGACAGGCTATGTGCTCACTGCCCACAAAATGAGGTGGAAACTGAGCTGCACTTCCTAACCTCCTGCCCTTTAACCATTTGTATAACGATGTACAAAGAATAAAGACATTACAAATGTCATTATGTACATATATATATATATATGTAACAGGCTATGTGCTCACAGGTGCCCACAAAATGAGGTGGAAACTGAGCTGCACTTCCTAACCTCCTGCCCTTTAACCATTTGTATAACAATATCTTTATGTACAAAGAATAAAGACATTACAAATGTCATTGTATGTACTGTGTTATTGATATTTGTTTATATATGTAATGTCTTTATTCTTTTGGAACTTCTGGTTAAATGTGAAATTAAAATAAAATTAAAATAAAATAAAGTGTAATGTTTACTGCTCATTTTTATTGTTTATTTCACTTTTGTATATTATCTGCTCCACATGCTTTGGCAATGTTAACATATGTTTCCCATGCCTATAAAGCCCCGAGAGAGAAAGAGAGAGCGCTGTTGTGGCAGCAAGAGGCTGAAATCACTGTGGTAAGAGAAGTGCCTCTGTTCAAAGAGAGAAAATTCGAGAGAGAGGGAGAAAGAAAAGACAGATAGAGATAAACAAATAAATAATCACAGAGAGAAAAGGACAGTGGTCGTGTCAGAAAGCTGTCTTGCTTGCTACTAACTAAAACTACACTGTCTACTTATCGTACTACGCACTATTTAGACGACACTGTTTAGTATAAACAAATGCAGTAAACACCAAATATCAAAATACTAGGCTCATCCATACTGAGAATGTCATTTAATGCAAAAATGTGTGGATTCCGGTCACTCGTTCATTTTGGTAGAGTGCATCACCTTATATGATTATCAGCTGTTGTCGAACACACGTTTGTCTCGAAAGACGATTCTCTTTCTCATTAGTGTGCAGCGAATTCTACTAGATGAAAAGCCAAAATGAGAATGACATCCTGGCATTTAAAGCATACACATTTTTCTAAATTTCACATACTGTAAAACGTTCTATTTTCACGTACCCAAAGTGCTTGCTATTTAGAACACAAGTACGGTTATTCGGACATGGCCAGTTTAAAAGCCAAAGAGAGAGAAATAAACAGAGATCTGTAGTCATTTAGACAAGTTACCTTGACTTTCTTAGGCACTGGGCCTATGGTGGTCTGCTTGAAACATGTAGGAATTACAGACAGGGTCAGGGACAGGTTGAAAATGTAATTGAAGACACTTTCCAGCTGATCAGCACATGCTCTGAGTACACGTCCTTGTAATCCACCTGACCTCGTGGCCTTTTAACCTGTTTTAAGCTCTTCCTCACATCGGCTACGGAGAGCAAGATCACATAGTCGTTCTGGAACAGCAGTTGCTCTCAAGCATGGTTCAGTGTTGCTTGTCTCAAAGCGAGCATAGAGGGCATTTAGATTTTCTTGCAGGCTGGTGTCACTGGGCAGCTCATGGCTGGTTTTCCCTTTGTAATCCATGATAGTTTGCAAGCCCTGCCACATCTGACGAGCGTCAGAGCTGGCATAGAATCCTACTATCTTAGTCCTGTATTGGTGCTTTGCCTGTTTGATGGCTTGTCGGAGGACGTAGCGGGATTCCTGACGTAGTCAGGATTAGTGTCCAGCTCCAGCGGCAGCTCTAGCGTTTAGCTCAGTGTGGTTGTTGTTTGTAATCCATGGCTTCTGGTTGGGATATGTACAGTAAGTACTGTCACTGTGGGGGATGACGTTGTCGATGGACATATTAATGAATCCGTTGACTGATGTGGTGAATTCCTCAATGTTATCAGATGAATCCCGGAACATGTTCCAGTCTGTGCTTGTGAAACTCTTTACATGCTATGCAAATTACAGCATTAATATATGGGAATAATGATGCCACAGCACAGGGGGAGAGAGAGATGGTGTAATAAAAGGGGTGAGGAAGGGAAGAAAAACTGTTCAATAAAGCAATGCGTGTCTGTCATACAGTTAAACTATTAATGTACCAAACAGACGGGAAACTGTATTAAACTTTCATTATTAATGTAGACCTCTGGTCCTCTGTAGCTCTGTTGGTAGAGCATGGCACTTGCAAGTTGCAACGCCAGGATAGTGGGTTCAGTCCCTGAATCAGCTGTGTAGTGCTAGGGCAAAACCAAAACATGCACCCGAGTTTGGGAAACCCTGCCCTAGGGAGTTAATACTGTAATAAAACGATCTGGAGAAATGAATGAGGAGAACCATGTAGCTGCACTGTGGGGGTGGGGGGGTGGGGAAGGAAGGAAGAAAGAAAGAGAGGGGGGAGAGAGAGAGAGACAGAGAGTGAGAGAAAAATAGAGAGAGGGGGAGAGAATAAGAAAGGGAGGAAGAGAAGGCTAGAGCAGTTTTGTGGTGATGTATTTAGTTCTCTCTTCAGATGAGAGTAATAAATCAGATTACAGATTAATCCTCGTGATAAAGAATCACTTTCATGGAAATAAACTCATAACTGCCAGTTTATCACACACTGTTATCATATAAAACTGTCAACAATGGGAGAGAGAGATGGGCACCAAAACAAAGAAATAATCATGTATTCCATTGCTCCTACACTAACGTTACCATCTTATTGGAAATGCAAACAAATTCCACAATCAACTGCTGGTCAAAAACTATTGGCCAGAAACATTACTATGCGGCATAGAATGTACTTTTATTTCAGGAATAAATCTGTGGTAGAAATCAAGTGTTCCAGGACGAATGTAATTCTCAGAAGGGGAAGTGTGTCGTGAAGTCTCTGCTTTTTACTTTTAATGCCTTTTTCTTTACCACCACTCCTTAATTTTTTTTCTTATTTGACCATTTTTTTACTACTTTTCTTCACCTTTTTTCACGTCCACTAGCAGAGATCTCCATAGAGAGACTCATCCCTTGCGACAGGCCTGTATCTTTGTTTTACTCTGCTTCCATAGATCCAGACTAGACTTCCTCCCACATGTCCCCTCTCTTCTCTCTCTGCCTTTCTCCTCTCTTCCTCTCCTCTGCCTGCCTGTCTCTTCTCTACCTCTTCTCCCCACTGCTTCTCCTCCCTCCGTCTTCCCTGCCAAGCTCTCGCCTCCCTCCTTTCACTCCACCACACCCACTCTCATCTACCTCTCTCTATTCCATCTCCCTCCTCAATCTCCCTCTCTCCTCTCCCTGGCTTAACCATGTAGCTCCTACCATTTGGAATAAGGTATGACTTATTTATATAGCTAGACTGATAAAGCACTATAAATATCCTCTAACTTTTCAATCTTCTCTCGTCTTAAAGTGGTGCCTCTCTAGAGGTGGTTGATGGGAAAGCTATTACATCATCCAGAATCTCTGGTACCATGATCTCACTAGCTTCTTCTCCTCGTCTCCTCATCTCCTCTCCTTCACCTGAACTGGGCAGTAAAATAACATTCCTAACTAGTCAAGAAAGTATCAAATCATCAATCTATACTATATGACAGGGACTTGACAGACGTTTACATGAGACCAGACTCAGAGCAACAGTAGAGACTCAAGTCAAAGGGTAATGTGAAAACAACAGGAATCTCGGACCACACTAATTCTGGTTCCTAAGCAAGAAATGGTTGTATGGAAGGGGTACTACAGTAGTGGTTCTATAGAAGGGGTTCTACGGCAGTGGTTCTGTTCTAGCTGTCGAGTGTCAGTGGTTCTATTGAGGTCTGGCAGGTTCTGCGGGGGTTATGGTTCCCCAGTTTGTGTTTCAGACATTGGTTCTACCAGAGATCGATCCTCTCCTGTTGTGTGGGAGTGAAGGAAGGAAGGGGGAGGGGAAGGAGGGGAGTGGGGGTGGGGGGTGGGGGGGTAGAAACACTTCACTGCACATTTTAATGATTGGCATTTGTCAGTCTAATGATGAGGTGAGGGGTATGTGAGAGAGGAGAGAGAGGGTGAGGAAGGATGAATCCTGCTGTGTTTGAGTTAAGGAGTGAGGGAGGAGAAACACTGTTGCTCATTTTGATGAATGTCAGACATCATCTGATGGAGATTAGGGGAGAGAGGAGGGAGGTGGAAGATTATTATGTTATACTGTATAATACATTTATCAATATAAAATTGCATGGATTAGAAAATATATTAGATACACTACATGACCAAAAGCATGTGGATACCTGCTCGTTGAACATCTCGTTCCAAAATCATGTGCATTAATATGTAGTTGGTCCCCCGTTTGTTACTTTAACAGCCTCCACTCTTCTGGGAAGGCTTTCCACTAGATGTTGGAACATTGCTGAGGGGACATGCTTTCATTCAGCCACAAGAGCATTAGTGAGGTTGGGCACTGATGTTGGGTGATTCATCCCGAAGGTGTTCGATGGGGTTGAGGTCAGGGCTCTGTGCAGGCCAGTCAAATTCTTCCACACCGATCTCGACAAAACATTTCTGTATGCATCTCGCTTTCTGCACAGGGGCATTGTCATGCTGAAACAGGAAAGGGCCTTCCCCAAACTGTTACCACAAAATTGGAAGCACAGAATTGTCTATAATGTCACTGTATTCTGTAGCGTTAAGATTTCCCTTCACTGGAACTAAGGGGCCTAGCCAGAACCATGAAAAACAGCCCAGACCATTATTCCTCCTCCACCAAACTTTACAGTTAACAATATTCATTCGGGCAGGTAGTGTTCTCCTGGCATCCGCCAAACCCAGATTCATCCGTCTGACTGTCGGATAGTGAAGCGTGAGTCATCACTCCAGAGAACGCATTTCCACTGCTCCGGAGTCCAATGGCGGAGAGCCGACACGTGGCATTGCGTATGGTTATTTTAGGCTTGTGTGTGGCTGCTCAGCCATGGAAACCCATTTCATGAAGCTCCTGACGAACAGTTCTTGTACTGACGTTGCTTCCAGAGGGAGTTTGGAACTCGGTGTGAGTGTTGCAACCGAGGACAGACCATTATGACACACTATACCCTTCAGCACTCGGCGGTCCAGTTCTGTGAGCTTGTGTGGCTTCACTTTGCGGCTGAACCGTTGTTGCTCCTAGACATTTCCACTTCACAATAACAGTTGACCTGGGCAGCTCTAGCAGGGCAGACATTTGATGATCTGACTTGTTGGAAAGGTGGCATCCTATGACGGTGCCACATTCAAAGTCAAGGTAAGGCCATTCTACTGCTGATGTTTGTCTATGGAAATTGCATGGCGGTGGGCTTGATTTTATACACCTGTCAGCAACGGGTGTAGCTGACATAGCCAAATCCACTCATTTGAAGGGGTGTCCATATACTTTTGTATGGTCTATGTTAGGTATTGGATTGTGTGGCTGTGTCCTGCCTTGACTGTGGGAATAAAGGGAAGAAGGAGAGTGAATTAATGATACTGAATACATTATCAAGAGAGGGCGAGAGAACAAGACACAAAGAAGGAAAGAGAGAGAGAAATAGAGAGAGCAAGAGAGAGAGAGAGAACAAGCACGAAAGAAAAAGGAAAGAAAGAGAAATAGAGATCGCGAGAGAGAGGAGCAAGAGAAAAATAAAATAAAGAGAGAAATAGATAGAGAGAATGAGCACGAGAGAAAAAAAAAAAAGAGAGAGAGAGAGAGAGAGAGAGAGAGAGAGAGAGAGAGAGAGAGAGAGAGAGAGCGAGCACGAGAGAAAAAGGAGAGAAAGAGAGAAATAGAGTGAGAGAGAGCTGAGTAGTATGAGTAATATTGTATCTATTATTAAGGATAAAATAAGTAAATCTTTTATGTTTTCTGAGTAAAAGCTACCCCACGTTCATTTAAAAGTCTGGTTGAAAACTGACTGGGAATAATGTCTATTCTAAAACATTGGCTTCAACAAATCATCTCCTATGAGCCTTGTCTTTCGCTGATTCTTCCCCCACATTGGTAATGGCTCTAGTCAACCAAGAATGCCATTGACAATACCGGTTGTTAGAAGTAGCAGAAGAATCATATGGAGGAGGAATAGAACTAGGTCTCTACTGTGGTGTGTTGGTGTGGCAGTTTGTTTATTTTTTTTCTGTAACAATACTACAAAATCAAAGGATGCTGTTGTTGTGCTTGTACATTTCAGGTACAGGACGTCCTTCGAATGTCCCAAGAATCTTGACAGTTCTCAGAATTTCTAGTGGAACTGCGAGAGGAACTGCATGGGGAAAACGACCTCTATGTTTTCAGAAAATGTTTCAGCCTCGGCTTCTAGTCTCATTGAACTCACTCAGTAACTATGTGATCCATAGTTGTCCTTCCTAGTCTATGAGCCGGTCAGTGCAGGTGCATCAAAGCTGGGACTGAGAGACAGAAGCCATTTTTCAATCTCAAAGCCATCAGACTGTTAAATAGCCATCACTAGGTGGCTACCACCCGGTTAAGCAACCCTGCCCCTTAGAGGCTGCTGCCCTATATAAATCAAATCCAATCAAATCAAATCAAAATCAAATCAATTTTATTTGTCACATACACATGGTTAGCAGATGTTAATGCGAGTGTAGCGAAATGCTTGTGCTTCTAGTTCCGACAATGCAGTAATAACCAACAAGTAATCTAACTAACAATTCCAAAACTACTGTCTTATACACAGTGTAAGGGGATAAAGAATATGTACATAAGGATATATGAATGAGTGATGGTACAGAGCAGCATAGGCAAGATACAGTAGCTGATATCGAGTACAGTATATACATATAAGATGAGTATGTAAACAAAGTGGCATAGTTAAAGTGGCTAGTGATACATGTATTACATAAGGATGCAGTCGATGATATAGAGTACAGTATATACGTATGCATATGAGATGAATAATGTAGGGTAAGTAACATTATATAAGGTAGCATTGTTTATATATTTACATCATTTCCCATCAATTCCCATTATTAAAGTGGCTGGAGTTGAGTCAGTGTCATTGTCAGTGTGTTGGCAGCAGCCACTCAATGTTAGTGGTGGCTGTTTAACAGTCTGATGGCCTTGAGATAGAAGCTGTTTTTCAGTCTCTCGGTCCCAGCTTTGATGCATCTGTACTGACCTCGCCTTCTGGATGATAGCGGGGTGAACAGGCAGTGGCTCGGGTGGTTGATGTCCTTGATGATCTTTATGGCCTTCCTGTAACATCGGGTGGTGTAGGTGTCCTGGAGGGCAGGTAGTTTGCCCCCGGTGATGCGTTGTGCAGACCTCACTACCCTCTGGAGAGCCTTACGGTTGAGGGCGGAGCAGTTGCCGTACCAGGCGGTGATACAGCCCGCCAGGATGCTCTCGATTGTGCATCTGTAGGAGTTTGTGAGTGCTTTTGGTGACAAGCAGAATTTCTTCAGCCTCCTGAGGTTGAAGAGGCGCTGCTGCGCCTTCTTCACGATGCTGTCTGTGTGAGTGGACCAATTCAGTTTGTCTGTGATGTGTATGCCGAGGAACTTAAAACTTGCTACCCTCTCCACTACTGTTCCATCGATGTGGATAGGGGGTGTTCCCTCTGCTGTTTCCTGAAGTCCACAATCATCTCCTTAGTTTTGTTGACGTTGAGTGTGAGGTTATTTTCCTGACACCACACTCCGAGGGCCCTCACCTCCTCCCTGTAGGCCATCTCGTCGTTGTTGGTAATCAAGCCTACCACTGTTGTGTCGTCCGCAAACTTGATGATTGAGTTGGAGGCGTGCGTGGCCACGCAGTCGTGGGTGAACAGGGAGTACAGGAGAGGGCTCAGAACGCACCCTTGTGGGGCCCCAGTGTTGAGGATCAGCGGGGAGGAGATGTTGTTGCCTACCCTCACCACCTGGGGCGGCCCGTCAGGAAGTCCAGTACCCAGTTGCACAGGGCGGGGTCGAGACCCAGGGTCTCTAGCTTGATGACGAGCTTGGAGGGTACTATGGTGTTGAATGCCGAGCTGTAGTCGATGAACAGCATTCTCACATAGGTATTCCTCTTGTCCAGATGGGTTAGGGCAGTGTGCAGTGTGGTTGAGATTGCATCGTCTGTGGACCTATTTGGGCGGTAAGCAAATTGGAGTGGGTCTAGGGTGTCAGGTAGGGTGGAGGTGATATGGTCCTTGACTACTCTCTCAAAGCACTTCATGATGACGGATGTGAGTGCTACGGGGCGGTAGTCGTTTAGCTCAGTTACCTTAGCTTTCTTGGGAACAGGAACAATGGTGGCCCTCTTGAAGCATGTGGGAACAGCAGACTGGTATACTGGTATACTGTACATAGACTTGGAATCACTGTCCACTTTAATAATGCAACACTAGTCACTATAATAATGTTTACATTCTGCTTTACTCATCTCTTATGTATATACTGTATTCTATTCTACAGTATTTTAGTCAATGCCACTCTGACATTGCTCAATCTAATATATTTTTTTATTTCTTAATTCCATTCTTTTACTTTTAGATTTGTGTGTATTGTTGTGAATTGTTAGATACTACTGCACTGTTGGAACTCTATTTCCACTGAATATCTTTGCAGTTTGAACAGATTGAAAGAACAGTAATTATATTGAGTGGAGATTATTATCTGCCCTAGCCATTGACTTGGCTGACGACCTTGTTGATAAGCATTGTTGGAAAAAGTACTCAATTGTCACACTCGAGTAAAAGTAACAGAAAATGACTCAAGTAAAATTGAAAGTCACCCAGTAAAATACTACTTGAGTAAAAGTTGAAAAGTATTTGGTTTTAAATATACTTATATTTATATTATTTATATTTATCAAAAGTTAATTTAATTGCTAAAATGTACTTAAGTATCAAATGTAAAAGTATAAACCATTTCAAAGTCCTTATATTAAGCAAACCAAACGGCACTATTTAAAAAAATATATTTTTATTGACAGATAGCCAGGGGCACACTCCAAAACTCAGACATAATTTACAAATTAAGCATTTGTGTTTAGTGAGTCCTCCAGATCAGAGGCAGTAGGGATGATGTCACGACTTCCGCCGAGGTCGGTCCCTCTCCTTGTTCAGGCGGCGTTCGGCGGTGGACTTCGCTGGTCTTCTAGCCATCACCGATCCACCTTTCATTTTCCATTTGTTTTGTCTTGTTTTCCCGCACACCTGGTTTGCATTCCCTCATTACTCGTCTTGCATATAACCCTCTGTTTCCCCCCCATGTCTGTGTGTGGAATTGTTATTTGTAAATGTATGTGTACTCCAGGCTGGTTTGTGTCAGGTTATTGTAACCATGTGTGTTTAGTTTTCTTAGTACCGTGTTTTGTTCGCCTCAATAAAGGGCTCTGTTTGCTACCCATTTCTGCTCTCCTGCGCCTGACTTTCCTGCAGCCAGTTACACACTCCTTTACAGAATTCAACACCCAATTATGGAGTCAGCAGGATCAGGTACCCCTGGTAGCGGAGTCGAGGACCGCGTCCAGGAGCACGTGGCGATGCTTCACCATCTCGAAGACGCCATGGATCACGTCATCCAGACGATGCACCGCTGGGAGAGACAGAGAGTCCCTACAGCGCCCCCACCAGCACAACAGGGGTCTCCACTAATCACCCCCTCCGCACCCGGTTCCAGTGGGATTTGTCTCGCACTTCCCAGGGAGTACGATGGGACGGTCGCACGCTGCCAGGGTTTCCTGCTGCAGCTGGATTTATACCTGGCGACCGTTCACCCGGCTCCCTCGGGCCATGAGAAGGTGTCCACCCTCGTCTCGTGCCTCTCGGGGAACGCTGTGTGGGGAGAAGGAGATGCGGTGCTGGACCACTTCGAGGATTTCACTCACCGCTTCCGGGCCGTCTTCGACCACAGGTGAACAGGTGAACGTTTCTTCCACCTGAGGCAGGGGATGAGGAGCACCCAGGAGTTTGCGATGGACCTTCGGACCCTGGCCCTGATTGACCACTATCGCTGCAGTTTGCGCGAGGATGTCCGTCGGGAGTTGGCCTGCAGGTACACCACCCTCACCTTAGACCAGCTGGTGGACCTGTCCATTTGGCTGGATAACCTGCTGGCTACCCGCGGACGTCCATTGGTTCAATCCCCCAGCACCACCGCTCCGATACCCATGGAGCTGGGAGGTGCTGCACTCAGGGAGACCGGAGGAGGTTCCTTCACGTGCACCATCTGTGGCCGCAGAATTCACACTGCCAGTTGGTGTCGGGTTGGTTCCTCCTGGGGTCGAGGGAGCAGGCAGGGCATTCTAGTGTCACCCCAGGTTAGCCGGCACCATTCTCACCCAGAGCCCTCTGTTGCACACCTGTTTTTGCATGTTACTTTTCCTGAGTTTTCCCCTTATTCCCAGCATGGCGCTCGTCGATTCAGGCGCAGCTGAATTTCATAGACAGATAATTCGCCCATAGTTTAGGGATCCCCATTGTTCCAGTGGCTATGCCCTTCCCAGTTCACGCCTTAGACAGTCGACCAATAGGGTCAGGGTTAATTATGGAGGCCACCGCTCTCCTGGGCATGGTGATGCAGGGGGTCACAAGGAGAGAATCAGTCTCTTCCTCATTGACTCTCCTGTGTTTCCCATGGTGCTAGGCCTACCCTGGTTAGCTTATCATGACCCCACTGTTTAATGGCAACGGAGGGCTCTCACGGGGAGATCGCGAGAGTGCTCGGGGAGGTGTTTAGGGGTTTCCGTTGGTGCTACCACGGTGGAAAGTCCAGACCAGGTCTCCACCATGTGCATTCCCCCCGAATATTCCGATTTGGTTCTCACCTTCCCCAAGATGAAGGAGACTCAATTACCACGCCATCGTCGAGGGGTTTGTGTGATAAACCTCCAGGTAGACACCGCACTTCCTACAAGTCCCGTGTATCCCCTGTCACAGGCGGAGACGGTGGCTATGGAGACATATGTCTCCAAATCTCTGCGTCAGGGGTACATTCGGTCCTCCACTTCACCCGCCTCCTCGAGTTTATTTTTTGAGAAGAAGAAGGAGGGAGGTCTGCGCCCGTGTATTGACTATCGAGCCCTCAACTAGATCACTGTGAAGTACAGTTACCCGCTACCTCTCATAGCCACAGCGATTGAGTCAAGGCATGGGGCGCGCTTCTTCATCTTCAAGAATTTAGATCTCAGGAGCGCTTACAACCTGGTGGAACTGGAAGACAGCGTTCAGTACCACCTCAGGGCATTATGAGTACCTAGTCATGCCGTACGGGTTGATGAATACTCCATCAGTCTTCCAAGCCTTTGTGGACGAGATTTTCAGGGACCTCCGCGGGCAGGGTGTAGTGGTGTATATCGATAACATTCTGATATACTCCGTGCACGCGCCGAGCATGTGTCCTTGGTGCGCAAGGTGCTTGGTCGACTGTTGGAGCATGACCTGTATGTCAAGGCTGAGAAATGCCTGTTCTTCCAGCAGTCCGTCTCCTTCCTAGGATACCGCATTTCCACCTCAGGGATGGAGATGGAGAGTGACCGCATTTCAGCCGTGCGTAATTGGCCGACTCCCACCATGGTAAAGGAGGTGCAGCAGTTTCTAGGGTTTGCCAATTACTACCGGAGGTTTATCCGGGGTTTTGGTCAGGTAGCGGCTCCCATTACCTCACTGCTAAAGGGGTCCGGTTCGGTTGTAGTGGTCAGCTGAGGCGGATAGGGCTTTTGGTCAGGGCTCTGTTTACCTCGGCGCCCATACTGGACCATCCGGATCCCTCTTTGGAGTTCATGGTGAAGGTGGACGCGTCCGAGGCTGGGATAGGAGCCGTGCTCTCTCAGCGCTCAAGCACGCCACCAAAGCTCCGCCCCTGTGCCTTCTTCTCAAAGAAGCTCAGTCCGGCGGAACGAAACTATGATGTTGGCTGTCGTCAAGGCGTTGAAGACGTGGAGACATTGGCTTGAGGGGGTTAAACACCCTTTTCTCATCTGGACTGACCACCGCAACCTGGATTACATCCGGGCGGCGAGGAGACTGAATCCTCGTCAGGCAAGGTGGGCCATGTTTTTTTACCCGTTTTGTTTTCACCCTTTCTTACAGACCAGGTTCCCAGAACGTTAAGGCAGACGCACTGTCCTGGCTGTATGACACAGAGGAGCTGCCCATGGATCCTACCTGCATACTCCCGGCCTCCTGCCTGGTGGCGCCGGTAGTGTGGGAGCTGGACGCGGACATTGAGCAGGCGTTGCGTGCAGAGCCAGGTCCCTTTCAGTGTCCCGCTGGGCATCTGTACGTTCCATCTGCTGTCCATGACCGGCTGATCTATTGGGCTCACACGTCACCCTCCTCTGGTCATCCAGGATCAGTCGGACAGTGCGCTGTTTGTGTGGAAAGTACTGGTTGTCCACCTTGGTTAAGGACGTGTGGGTTTATGTTTCCTCCTGCTCGGTGTGCGCCCAGTATAAGGCTCCTAGGCACCTGCCCAGAGGTAAGCTACACCCCTTACGCGTTCCACAACGGCCTTCGTCGCACCTGTCGATTGATTTTCTTACCGATCTCCACCCCTCACAGGGTAACACTACGATCCTGGTCGTTGTGGACCATTTCTCTAAGTCCTGCTGTCTCCTCCCTCTGCCTGGTCTCCCTATGGCTCCCAGGCCTTGTTTACGCATGTCTTCCGGCACTACGTGGTGCCTGAGGATATAGTGTCTGATCAAGGGTCCTCAGTTCACTTCGAGGGTCTGGAGGGCGTTCATGGAATGTCTGGGGGTCTCGATCAGCCTTACCTCGGGTTTTCACCCCGAGAGTAATGGGCAGCTGGAGAGAGTGAACCAGAATGTGGGTAGGTTTCTGCGGTCTTAATGCCAGGACCGGCCCAGGGGAGTGGGCGGCTCAGAACTCGCTCCACCACTCCTCCACTAACTTCTCCCCCTTCCAGTGCGTACTAGTACCAGCTGGTTCTGGAGTCTTGGCATCAGAGTCAGACCGAGGCTCCTGCTGTGGATGACTGGTTCAGGCACGCGGAGGAGACATGGGATGCTGCCCATGTTCGCCTCCAGCGGGCCGTGCTGCGCCAGAAAACCAGCGCAGACCGTCACTGCAGTGAGGCGCCGGTGTTTACACCGTCCCGAAACCTGCCCTTCCGCCTGCCCTGCCGGAAGCTGGGCCCGTGGTTTGTGGGGCCATTTCAAGTCCTGAGGAGACTGAACGAGGTTAGTTACAGGTTACAGCTTCCCCCCAATTACCGTATTAACCCCTCGTTCCATGTGTCTCTCCTCAGGCTGGTGGTGGCTGACCCGCTCCAGGAGTCTGAGGTGCGGGAGGTTCCTTCTCCCCCTCTGGGCATCGAGGGGGCCCCGGCGTTCGGTCCATACTGGATTCGAGGCGGCGGGCGGGGGGCCTTCAGTACCTCGTGGAGTGGGGGGGTACGGTCCGGAGGAGAGGTGCTGCGTCCCAGTGGAGGACGTGTTGGACCCTTCAATGCTGCGGGAGTCTTACCATCTTCACCGTTTCACCGTCTCCGACCGGATCGCCCTGCGCTTCGCCCTCCCCGAGGACAGTGTCGGCGCGCTGCTGGAGCTGCGAGTCAAAGGGTCGACGTCACCGGTCTTCTAGCCTACGCCGATCCACCTTTCCTTTTTCATTAGTTTTGTCTTGTTTTCTTAGTACTGTCGTGGCTTTACTATCATTAAATTTAAGACATAGTTTTTATCAAAGATTCTCTGTAATTAGTATTACGCGATCACCTGATTAGTCATGTAACTGTAATTAACTAGAAATTCGGGGCACCAAGGAAAAATATTCCGATTACAAAGTTATCATTTACTAAAATAACTTTTCAGATATTTTATCTGATCAATTAGTTTTCGAATTAATGAATTATTTACTTTACCTCACGTTAGTCTCAATCCAAACGTCGTACATTATTAGTTCTCTGCACGAACCCAGTCTTCACAATGAGTCATCCATACATCAATTGTCTTAAATAATTTATTTATTACTAACGAAGTAATTCACAGAAATGCATAAACAAACAAAGTAAATGTGGTTACAAGAAATGATAGGGGAATGTGCCCTAGTGGGCAAAACTTGTTCTAATTCTGTCAGTATCGATAGTCGAAGAGTTTAACCACGTGGTATGGTTAAAAGATTCAGCAATGGTCTACAACCTTTGTCCTCTCCTAATGGAGAAAAACATGGTCTGGTGATAATTTCTCGAAGTTGGGTTTTATTCGGAATTTTAGAAAAGGGGCTGTCCCAGGATGCCTGACCCTACCTGGCTCAGGGGTGGTCCTCTGATTTAGTTCAAATCTAAAGGGAATTGTATTTTCCTTCATTAAACAGTCCAAAATCATATTACACAATTTTACAAACAGTAACATACTCACTCATTCATCTTATACAACAATTAGATGTAAACCTCATATCTGAGGCTATTATATAAACAGCGGAGGCCACACCGTCTCCCATGAGCTTCCCCAAATTGTAACAAACGGACCAGTTCGTAGCTGGATTCTTCACCGATCTTTTATACTTTCTCCGGAACATGAAATTTGTTCGTACCTCAAGTTCTGTGAGGTGGAAGAAATTCCTTTGTGCTCTATGAAAATTTACTCTGCCTCTTATACTGTGGGGCCATGTGGCAGGGTCTTCTCAGGAATTTACGACCTCTCTCTGACCACAGCAGCCTAGTTGAAGGAGGCAAGGGGGAGGCAGGGAGAGGGGGATGGGGCAGAGGGGGATGGGGCTTGCTGTACCCAAAGAGGGCCACGTCATGACAGTACCGTGTTTTGTTCGCCTCAATAAAGGGCTCCGTTTGCTACCCATTTCTGCTCTCCTGCGCCTGACTTCCCTGCAGCCAGTTACACACTCCTTTACAGATGACCAGGGATGTTCTCTTGAAAAGTGTGTGAAATGGACCATTTCCCTGTCAAATTGTAACAAGTACTTTTGGGTGTCAGGGAAAATGTATGGAGTAAAAAGTACATAATTTTTTTAGGAATGTAGTGAAGTAAAAGTAAAAGATGGCAAAAATATAAATAGTGAAGTTCAGATACCCCAAAAAACTACTTAAGTAGTCCTTTCAAGTATTTTTACTTAAGTACTTTACACCACTGGTGATAACCACAAACCTATTCAGCAACCTATTCATTTGGAACAATCACAAAGAGAGTTAAGAAACAGTCAACTGAACCTTAAATAACAATGTCTTCACTTCTTGTGAAAGCTGACACACCATTGTTGTATTTGAAGACGGAGTCAATGTGATTAAATTAAATATTCATTATGTGTTTCATGGACCTAGTCACTCGTGTGTGTGTGTGTGTGTGTGTGTGTGTGTGTGTGTGTGTGTGTGAAGTCCAGCAGGTCCTGACTGTCTGGTGTCAGCTGTAGCCAATATCTCTCTCATTGGTTGGTCTCCCATAGCAACCACCAGGGCCAGGCCAGGCAGGGGAAGGAATTAAACCTTGCTCGGGGTAATGTAATAAATGTCACACAGGGGGAAGGTAATAAACGATACGCACCATGACCTTTTACTTCCTGGTGGAGGGGAACTAGGTTGTGACGAACGAACAGAGACAGGTGGATTAAAGAAAGAGGGAAAGGATATAGGGAGAGGGGAGAATGAGGGAGGAGTAGAGGACAGAGGGAGAGGGTATAGGGAGAGGGGAGAATGAGGGAGGAGTAGAGTAAAGAAGGAGAGGGGAGAATGAGGGAGGAGTAGAGGACAGAGGGAGAGGGTATAGGGAGAGGGGAGAATGAGGGAGGAGTAGAGGAAAGAGGGATATTATATAGGGAGAGGGGAGAATGAGGGAGGAGTACAGGAAAGGGGGAGAGGATATAGGGAGAGGGGAGAATGAGGGAGGAGTAGAGGAAAGGAATATTATATAGGGAGAGGGGAGAATGAGGGAGGAGTACAGGAAAGGGGGAGAGGATATAGGGAGAGGGGAGAATGAGGGAGGGTAGAGGAAAGGAATATTATATAGGGAGAGGGGAGAATGAGGGAGGAGTAGAGGAAAGAGGGAGAGGATATAGGGAGTGGGGAGAATGAGGGAGGAGTAGTGGAAAGAGGGATATTATATAGGGAGGGGGAGAATGAGGGAGGAGTAGAGGAAAGAGGGATATTATATAGGGAGTGGGGAGAATGAGGGAGGAGTAGTGGAAAGAGGGATATTATATAGGGAGGGGGAGAATGAGGGGGGGGTAGAGGAAAGAATGAGAGGGGAGAATGAGGGAGAACTAGAGGAAAGAGGGAGAGGCTATAGGGAGGGGGAGAATGAGGGAGGAGTAGTGGAAAGAGGGATATTATATAGGGAGGGGGAGAATGAGGGAGGAGTACAGGAAAGGGGGAGAGGATATAGGGAGAGGGGAGAATGAGGGAGGAGTAGAGGAAAGGAATATTATATAGGGAGAGGGGAGAATGAGGGAGGAGTAGAGGAAAGAGGGAGAGGATATAGGGAGTGGGGAGAATGAGGGAGGAGTAGTGGAAAGAGGGATATTATATAGGGAGGGGGAGAATGAGGGAGGAGAGAGGAAAGAGGGATATTATATAGGGAGTGGGGAGAATGAGGGAGGAGTAGTGGAAAGAGGGATATTATATAGGGAGGGGGAGAATGAGGGAGGAATAGAGGAAAGAGGGATATTATATAGGGAGTGGGGAGAATGAGGGAGGAGTAGTGGAAAGAGGGATATTATATAGGGAGGGGGAGAATGAGGGAGGGGTAGAGGAAAGAATGAGAGGGGAGAATGAGGGAGAACTAGAGGAAAGAGGGAGAGGCTATAGGGAGGGGGAGAATGAGGGAGGAGTAGTGGAAAGAGGGATATTATATAGGGAGGGGGAGAATGAGGGAGGAGTAGAGGAAAGAATGAGAGGGGAGAATGAGGGAGGACTAGAGGAAAGAGGGAGAGGATATATGGAGAGGGGAGAATGAGGGAGGAGTAGATGAAAGAGGGAGAGGATATAGGGAGAGGGGAGAATGAGGGAGGAGTAGAGGAAAGAGGGAGAGGATATATGGAGAGGGGAGAATGAGGGAGGAGTAGAGGAAAGAGGGATATTATATAGGGAGAGGGGAGAATGAGGGAGGAGTAGTGGAAAGAAGGAGAGGGGAGAATGAGGGAGAACTAGAGGAAAGAGGGAGAGGCTATAGGGAGAGGGGAGAATGAGGGAGGAGTAGAGGAAAGAGGGATATTATATATGGAGAGGGGAGAATGAGGGAGGAGTAGAGGAAAGAGGGATATTATATATGGAGAGGGGAGAATGAGGGAGGAGTAGTGGAAAGAGGGATATTATATAGGGAGGGGGAGAATGAGGGAGGGGTAGAGGAAAGAAGGAGAGGGGAGAATGAGGGAGGAGTAGAGGAAAGAGGGATATTATATAGGGAGGGGGAGAATGAGGGAGGGGTAGAGAAAGAAGGAGAGGGGAGAATGAGGGAGAACTAGAGGAAAGAGGGAGAGGCTATAGGGAGAGGGGAGAATGAGGGAGGACTAGTGGAAAGAGGGATATTATATAGGGAGGGGAGAATGAGGGAGGATAGAGGAAAGAGGGATATTATATAGGGAGAGGGGAGAATGAGGGAGGAGAAGTGGAAAGAGGGATATTATATAGGGAGGGGGGAGAATGAGGGAGGAGTAGAGGAAAGAATGAGAGGGGAGAATGAGGGAGGACTAGAGGAAAGAGGGAGAGGGAAGAATGAGGGAGGAGTAGAGGAAAGAGGGAGAGGATATAGGGAGAGGGGAGAATGAGGGAGGAATGAAGAAAGAAAGAGGGAGAGGATATATGGAGAGGGGAGAATGAGGAAGGAATGAAGAAAGAAAGAGGGAGTGGATATAGGGAGAGGGGAGAATGAGGGAGGAGTAGTGGAAAAAAGGGGAGAGGACAAAGAGACAGAAGAGGAAGTTGCGGGAGAGAGAAAGGAGAAGAGGAAGGGACAGATGTGAAGAAAGAGGGAGTGTAAAAGAGAGATGGGAGGGGTGGAAAGAGAGTGAGAGAAAGAAAGAGAGAGAAAGAGATAGGAGAGACCTGTGAGATGAGATAGTGAAACAGTTTTATTTTTATCAGTCATTGAAATGACTTCAGAGAGGACAGAATGTTCCTAAGAACCTGACTGACAGTAGCTGCTTGGTATCTGTTGATCAGGATGAGGAGGCAATCTGTAGGGTTTTTTATCTGAGCATCAGTAAATGAAATGTCCTGATCAGCCAGTGGACCTTACAGGAACGATCCATATCTTCTCCCTCACACCCCCGATGTGCATCAGACACAGTGTGTGGTGTGTGTGTGTGTGTGTGTTTGTTTGTGTTTGTATGTGTGCGTGTGTGGTTGGCCTGCTAAATGAGCATTGATTCTCTCAACTATCTGTCTTCCTCACAACAATCTGCTACCCAATCAGCCTTCACCAGAGAGAGAGAGAGAGAGAGAGAGAGAGAGAGAGAGAGAGAAACAACTCTCTGGCAGGAGCGATATCTCAGTAGACTGAGACTTAACCATGGTGTTCTCACAGACACAGAGACTTAACCATGGTGTTCTCACACACAGAGCCTTAACCATGGTGTTCTCACAGACACAGAGCCTTAACCATGGTGTTCTCACACACAGAGACTTAATCATTGTGTTCTCACACACAGAGACTTAATCATGGTGTTCTCACACACAGAGACTTAACCATGGTGTTCTCACACACAGGGACTTAACCATGGTGTTCTCACACAGAGACTTAACCATGGTGTTCTCACACACAGAGACTTAACCATGGTGTTCTCACACAGATAAAAAAGCCTTGACCCTGGACAGACAGACAAGCGGGTTGGCGGGCAAACAGACAAACATACAGAAAGACAGAAAGACAGACAGGCAGGGCTCTTCTTCTCCCCTTTGTCTTGGTGTTCTCACTGGCTTTTAGGTCAGAGGTTACTGATTTCCTGCGGTGATACCCCTACACCTCATTACTCTTCACAAACACACACACATAGGCACACACATTCCCCGATGTGTTAGAGGTCTGGTCAAAAGTAGTGCACTATAGAGTCTTAGAGGTCTGGTCAAAAGTAGTGCACTATAGAGCCTTAGAGCTCTGGTCAAAAGTAGTGCACTATAGAGTCTTAGAGGTCTGGTCAAAAGTAATGCACTATAGAGTCTTAGAGCTCTGGTCAAAAGTAATGCACTATAGAGTCTTAGAGCTCTGGTCAAAAGTAGTGCACTATAGAGTCTTAGAGGTCTGGTCAAAAGTAGTGCACTATAGAGTCTTAGAGGTCTGGTCAAAAGTAGTGCACTATAGAGCCTTAGAGCTCTGGTCAAAACTAGTGCACTATAGAGTCTTAGAGGTCTGGTCAAAAGTAATGCACTATAGAGTCTTAGAGCTCTGGTCAAAAGTAATGCACTATAGAGTCTTAGAGGTCTGGTCAAAACTAGTGCACTATAGAGTCTTAGAGGTCTGGTCAAAAGTAATTCACTATAGAGTCTTAGAGGTCTGGTCAAAAGTAGTGCACTATAGAGTCTTAGAGCTCTGGTCAAAAGTAGTGCACTATAGAGTCTTAGAGGTCTGGTCAAAAGTAGTGCACTATAGAGTCTTGAGCTCTGGTCAAAAGTAGTGCACTATAGAGTCTTAGAGGTCTGGTCAAAAGTAGTGCACTACAGAGCCTTAGAGCTCTGGTCAAAAGTAGTGCACTATAGAGCCTTAGAGCTCTGGTCAAAAGTAATGCACTATAGAGTCTTAGAGGTCTGGTCAAAAGTAGTGCACTATAGAGTCTTAGAGGTCTGGTCAAAAGTAGTGCACTATAGAGCCTTAGAGCTCTGGTCAAAAGTAGTGCACTATAGAGTCTTAGAGGTCTGGTCAAAAGTAGTGCACTATAGAGTCTTAGAGCTCTGGTCAAAAGTAATGCACTATAGAGTCTTAGAGCTCTGGTCAAAAGTAGTGCACTATAGAGTCTTAGAGGTCTGGTCAAAAGTAGTGCACTATAGAGTCTTAGAGGTCTGGTCAAAAGTAATGCACTATAGAGTCTTAGAGCTCTGGTCAAAAGTAGTGCACTATAGAGCCTTAGAGCTCTGGTCAAAAGTAGTGCACTATAGAGTCTTAGAGGTCTGGTCAAAAGTAGTGCACTATAGAGTCTTAGAGCTCTGGTCAAAAGTAATGCACTGTAGAGTCTTAGAGCTCTGGTCAAAAGTAGTGCACTATAGAGTCTTAGAGGTCTGGTCAAAAGTAGTGCACTATAGAGTCTTAGAGGTCTGGTCAAAAGTAATGCACTATAGAGTCTTAGAGCTCTGGTCAAAAGTAATGCACTATAGAGTCTTAGAGGTCTGGTCAAAACTAGTGCACTATAGAGTCTTAGAGGTCTGGTCAAAAGTAATTCACTATAGAGTCTTAGAGCTCTGGTCAAAAGTAGTGCACTATAGAGTCTTAGAGGTCTGGTCAAAAGTAGTGCACTATAGAGTCTTAGAGCTCTGGTCAAAAGTAGTGCACTATAGAGTCTTAGAGCTCTGGTCAAAAGTAGTGCACTACAGAGTCTTAGAGCTCTGGTCAAAAGTAGTGCACTATAGAGTCTTAGAGGTCTGGTCAAAAGTAGTGCACTATAGAGTCTTAGAGCTCTGGTCAAAAGTAGTGCACTATAGAGTCTTAGAGGTCTGGTCAAAAGTAGTGCACTATGGAGAATAGATTGCCATTTGGGATGCACTCTAGAATCTAGGTCAGAGGAAGTCCAAGGCTTTCATTTCTAAATTTCAGGGATTTTATCATAATAGAATAATTCATATTCACCCATCGTTCAATATCATTATATTCCTTTCTGCAAAACCTAGAAATGAAAGCAGCATCTGAAATATGGCACATGAATTTGAATTGAATTTCTCTTCATTGGCCAGAATAATGATATGTGGTTTTGATGTTTAAAAACGTTCCTCATTTCAATAGAAATATCATTTCTCTTTCAGTTCCTTCCATTCTTGTCTGAAGAGGACTCATGCACTACTTGTATAGATTCTGACCCTGTGTCTGGAACAGTGCAAAGTCTTCTCTGGTTTCATTAGAAGCCATTCAATCTGCCATTCAACAGAACACCTTTATAGCTCTACCAGGATTGATGAATAATATGAAATAGGATTTTGTGGGAGACACACACACAGCGCATGCGCACACACGCACACGCACACACACATATCAAAGGAGTAATCAACATAAATGTATATCACATGGTCTAACAGCCAATCTCATAACCCATCATGTCTGGCGCTTGAACAACCCTCCTGAACATATCAGTGGTATGTATTCATGTCTGGCGCTTGAACAACCCTCCTGAACATATCAGTGGTATGTATTCATGTCTGGCGCTTGAACAACCCTCCTGAACATATCAGTGGTATGTATTCATGTCTGGCGCTTGAACAACCCTCCTGAACATATCAGTGGTATGTATTCATGTCTGGCACTTGAACAACCCTCCTGAACATATCAGTGGTATGTATTCATGTCTGGCGCTTGAACAACCCTCCTGAACATATCAGTGGTATGTATTCATGTCTGGCGCTTGAACAACCCTCCTGAACATATCAGTGGTATGTATTCATGTCTGGCGCTTGAACAACCCTCCTGAACATATCAGTGGTATGTATTCATGTCTGGCGCTTGAACAACCCTCCTGAACATATCAGTGGTATGTATTCATGTCTGGCGCTTGAACAACCCTCCTGAACATATCAGTGGTATGTATTCATGTCTGGCGCTTGAACAACCCTCCTGAACATATCAGTGGTATGTATTCATGTCTGGCGCTTGAACAACCCTCCTGAACATATCAGTGGTATGTATTCATGTCTGGCGCTTGAACAACCCTCCTGAACATATCAGTGGTATGTATTCATGTCTGGCGCTTGAACAACCCTCCTGAACATATCAGTGGTATATATTCATGTCTGGCGCTTGAACAACCCTCCTGAACATATCAGTGGTATATATTCATGGATGCCAAGGGAAGCCAGGCTTCCCAAAATATTTGACCAATAAAAATATTTGATATTTTATCTCTCTCTGTGTTTTAATAATCTGCAGTCAATTTGCAAGTGGCTGAATCTCACTGGAGAAATCATCTGAGCGAGGGAAACAGTGACCCTCTGTCTCAGTATGTGTAGCCCTGGTATCTGATGCTGTCTGGACCTAAATATTTTAATATGTTGCCTCGTAGAATTTGATGCCAGAAAGCATTTGGCCTCCCTTGATAAAAAATAAAATAATTAGCCAATCAGTGTTGAGCTGAGTTCAACTGTGGGCTGTCCTGGTGCAGCAAAATGCCACCCAAGGGGGAACAGTTTGGATTTGGCTTCAGACCAATCAAATCGCTTCCTTTGCAAAACGCCATTTTCAGAAAAACTTGTCTGTTTCTGGTCTGCTTGTGTTGATGTCCTGCAGTAGCTAGCTTGCTAAATCATCCCTTTCCTAAACCATGGATGGGGATGGGGTTTTGGACTTGTGGTAATTGGGATTTGGATTTGGGATTTTGTCTTAATTCTCTGTACAGGCCAATGATTATGATGGGATCTAACCATAAATTCATATGTTGTGCCAGTGGCCAGAGAAAATTGAAGTTCAATATGTAGCCTAGATGTAGGCTCACATTAACTAGCTAGCTAGCTGACTTAGCTGTTTCATTGTAGTCCATACGAGAAAGTCAGGCTAGCAAGTATTTTAGCTAGGTAGCTAAAAAACTAAAAGTGTACTTACTGTATGACAGAGCCATAGAACGTTTTGCCAACATGATAGAGAGGAGGATGGTATTGGTGTTCAACTAGTCTGCAAATAGCGTGAGTCCCAAAAAAAAGATCTGGTTTTGTGATGAAACAAACTAATACCTAGTTGGATTTATTCTGCCACTGTGTGACTGTCTTTTTGTTGTCACGGCCTTACTGTATATCACGGTGGCGTATGAATGAATGGGTTATTGAGCAAACAACGCAATAGTCACAAGATAGGTTTTAATGTGGCTTTGTTACTGGCTTGGCTTCCTCAGTGATTTCCCCATGCATCACTACTGTATACATTGTCTCATAAAGGTTCCATACAGAAAACAATGCTAAAATCAGGTCCAGTCATGTACAGTTTGATCCAGATTTATTGGCACTGTTGATAAAGATGAGCATTTTGTATAAAATAAATAATAAAAAATAAAAATAATAATAATAATATTATTGTCACTCTTGTTTTCAATACTCCAGCACTCTCCTGCTACAAGGACAATGACACTGAGCCTTTTCCTAAATTGTTTTATGAGATTGGAGAACACATTGGGAAGGATGTTAGACCATTCCTGATTCCTTCATACAGAATCTTTCCAGATCATTGATATGCGTCTGTCTCATGGACTGCCCTCTTTAATTCAATGGGGTTCAACTCCGGAGACTGAGATGGCCATTGCAAAATAGTTTTTTGGCTAAAATGTCCTGGTACTTGGTAGAGTTCATGATGCAGTTGACCTTAACAAGGGCCCCATACCTGAATCACTAAATAAATATTGGCATAATTTGGATAGGATATATGCTTAAATATTACAATTATAATAGATATATGCTGTTCTGTTCTATTCTATTCTATCATTCCCTACATACTGTAGTGATTATAGGGCATGATATTGTGACTGTTTCTCATATTGTGACTGTTTCTTCATACTGTTTCTCTATTGATGTTGTTCTTCAACAGGAAATGTCTCTCCCCTTCCCCTCTCCTTTCATTTCCTCTACTCTCCTTCATCTGCATTACTGATTAGATATTCCCCCCCGTAGTGCTTCCACATGGTGTGATCTGAGTCACCCACTCACTTGATTTGTGTTAGATAAGACCATAAACAGGGGGAGAGGAGACATACATTACACAAAAATCCTTAATGGACATGCACGTCATCGGCTCTCGGGGAGCAGTGGGTTAACTGACGGAAGCTCTCCACACTGTAGCACCACTGTAGTTATTAGTGTGTGATTCTAATTGTCTTCTCATTACGGTGACTGGAGGAGGGAGGAACCGGATAGCGTAGCATAGCTAGCCCCAGGCACTCAACACACGCAGCTGCTAACCGCTAACACTAATCACTAGTCATCGGCAATCACAAAGACATTAGTCACACACACACACACTCACGCATGTACACACACACACACACACACACAAATTACTCACACATTAGTCACAGTCACACAATCTTTATTTCATAACAGAATCAAATTTGTATTTCTTGTTTTAATCAAATTGATGATATATTGGTTGAACCTTTCTGTAATGTGTTTTAGTACAGGCTTTATTGTATCAATGTCACTCAATCAGTTCCATTAATAAAACCATGAGATAATGAAAAGGTCAAATCCTTGTCACCAACAGTGACACACTTATAGACTACAGTATACACGTCAAGTGCTGTACCGCAACTCAGAGTGGTGCTGATCTAGGATCAGGTCCTACCTGTCCATCTAATCGTATTCATTGAGTTATAAAAGACACAACTGAGACAACTGAGATGCTTTTTAGCTACCCATAAGAAGGACCATAATAGGACATAAGAACATAACTATGACCAGGGATATAAAGCCATAAGACATAACTATGACCAGGGATATAAAGCCATAAGACATAACTATGACCAGGGATATAAAGTCTTAAGGATGTAACTATGACCAGGGATATAAAGCCATAAGACATAACTATGACCAGGGATATAAAGCCATAAGACATAACTATGACCAGGGATATAAAGTCTTAAGGATGTAACTATGACCAGGGATATAAAGCCTTAAGGACATAACTATGACCAGGGACATAACTATGACCAGGGACATAACTATGACCAGGGATATAAAGCCATTAAGACATAACTATGACCAGGGATATAAAGTCTTAAGACATAACTATGACCAGGGACATAACTATGACCAGGGATATAAAGTCTTAAGGACATAACTATGACCAGGGATATAAAGTCACAAGGACATAACTATGACCAGGGATATAAAGTCATAAGGACATAACTATGACCAGGGATATAAAGCCATAAGGACATAACTATGACCAGGGATATAAAGTCTTAAGGACATAACTATGACCAGGGATATAAAGCCTTAAGGACATAACTATGACCAGGGACATAACTATGACCAGGGACATAACTATGACCAGGGATATAAAGCCTTAAGACATAACTATGACCAGGGATATAAAGTCTTAAGACATAACTATGACCAGGGACATAACTATGACCAGGGATATAAAGTCATAAGACGTAACAATGACCAGGGATATAAAGTCATAAGACATAACTATGACCAGGGATTTAAAGCCATAAGGACATAACTATGACCAGGGACATAACTATGACCAGGGATATAAAGCCATAAGACATAACTATGACCAGGGACATAACTATGACCAGGGATATAAAGCCTTAAGACATAACTATGACCAGGGATATAAAGTCTTAAGACATAACTATGACCAGGGACATAACTATGACCAGGGATATAAAGTCTTAAGACGTAACAATGACCAGGGATATAAAGCCATAAGGACATAACTATGACCAGGGATATAAAGCCATAAGACATAACTATGACCAGGGATATAAAGCCATAAGACATAACTATGACCAGGGATATAAAGCCATAAGACATAACTATGACCAGGGACATAACTATGACCAGGGATATAAAGTCTTAAGACATAACTATGACCAGGGATATAAAGCCATAACAACATAACTATGACCAGGGATATAAAGCCATAACAACATAACTATGACCAGGGATATAAAGCCATAACAACATAACTATGACCAGGGACATAAAGCCATAAGGACATAAAGGAAACAGTGGCATGAGGGTCTTAAGACATGAGTTGAAATAGACATCATTAGCATAATGTTATAACAGCACCAGGTCAATGACATCTATGGATCAAAGGCAGAGGGTACACATGGAGGTGAGGTATTGACATAAGGACGTAACACCATGTTATGTCTTTAGCTCGGACGCAGCTAATGTATATCCACTGCTGGTCCGTGTGTGTGTGTGTGTGTGTGTGTGTGTGTGTGTGTGTGTGTGTGTGTGTGTCTGTGTGTGTGTGGGTGTGCGTGTGTGTGTGCGTTTGTGTGTGTGTGTGTGTGCATGTGTGTGTGTGCGTGTATTTCTAGACCACAGCTGACTGACTAAACCCTATTTTAAAAGTGCCTGGTCAATGGGAGGAGAAAGAGAGAGAGAGTTTGAGGGAGAACGAGATTAGGTAAAATGTCCTCTAGGTCTGTTGTCTATAACATTCCCTCCTCTTTTATTCTCCTTCTGTTCTCTTCTCTTATCATTTACTTGTGTCCTTAACTTTGCATCCCTTATTCTCTAAATCCTGCTCTGTTCATCTTTTCTTCTCTCTTCCTTCTCCTTCTCCCGCTCCCTTGCTCTCCTTATTTCCTCTTCCTGCCTCGACCTCTCCATGCCCCTCTTTTCTCCCTAGTTGGTCCTCCTGTCATCCCCTTCTCCTCCTCCCATTCCCTTCCTCTACTCTTCTCCATCCTCTTTTCATCCCAAGTGGGGGATAAGGGTTGCCAGTTTGTCCCGCTGTTGTGCATCCCCCTACCCCTCTCTTACACCTCCCCCCTATCAAACCCCCACCTGCCCTGTTCCCTACACCTCTCTCCATCCCTCTCTCCTCTCCCAAACCCTCCATCCTTCCATCCCTCCCATTGTTCTACCTCTCCGGGGGTTTTATGTTGCCAGTCTGTCCTGCTGTTCCACCGATCTGCTCTCCAAGTGAAACACACAATCACCTCCCAGGGTTGCCAGACAGAGTGTCCTGCTGTTCCACCGATCTGCTCTCCAGGTGAGGGGTTGTCTGTCTGTATCTCCTCACCCTGACCGCTCATTCGTGTTGGATGAAACCAGGCATTATCTGGCAACATCCTGGCGTTACATCTGGTCAGTACTTGAATTGGAGGATGAAAAAGGTGCCGGAATTCATAAAGGCATTCAAATACACATGTTCTCTACAATGGAACACCAGTAGCGTTAAAAACCACTCCAACAAGTCAAGAGATTTCAATTTTTCTTCATTGTGTGAAGCAGCGTTGATAGAAACTCATCAAAGCCATTCACATGATTGATTTATCTTGTTTCTATCGGTTCACATCTTTATAATCATCACTTTCCAATAAATCATCACTCTCAGCTTTATTTCATCTTTTGTGGCAAAAAAAAGCACAAATGATTTGTCAGTTTTTGTGTTTTGCAGAAATCAACAGGACATTCTTCTTTTCTCTGGTTCAGGCAGAACTCAGAGTGGTGCTCTCTCTATACCCCGTGTCTCCATAGAAACAGGGAAATAAATGACAGGCGTAAAACAGAAAGGAGGTGGTATAAGGAGAAGGCTATAGTAATACACACGTACACACACACACATACACATACGCACACATGCACACATGCACACACACACACACACACACACACTGCGGGTAAGTGTACTACTAGTTAGATTGTTTCCTCGTCTGGGTGCATACTTCATGCTCATCAGCGTAGTATTACTGATGCTTAGCCAGAGTCCTTTATGCAGAGTTCTGCCAATAAGGTTTGAGATTCAAGGGGAGCGAGAGGAGAGATGGTTAGAGGAAGGAGAGAGGGGGAGGAAAGGGGAGAGGGGGAGGAAAGGGGAGAGGGGAGAGGGGAGGAGAGGGGGAGGGCAGGCGGGCGGGCAGGCAGGCAGGAAAGGTTGTGCCATATGGTAGTGGAGTGACTTCCTCAGCCAGACTCCCAGTGTCTGTGTGTGTGTGTGAGAGGGGGAGAGAAGGACGCTGTGCACTCATCATCAGTGAAAAATGTCCCACTTCCCCTTTCATTTTTTTATTTCATCCTCCCATCCCATCTCCTCTCATCTTCCACTCCAGAACTGATGAACAGTGTGGACGACCACAGGCCTGTGAAGTCCTCTGTAGTGACTAAGCCACACACACTTGGTGCATTATTAATATTTATGGTCTGTAGTTATGTAAGTCTGCCGCTGTCTAAGTTGAACACCGGTGTGTGTGTGTGTGCGTGCGTGCGTGTGTGTGTGCGTGCGTGTGTGTGTGTGTTTGTGCGTGCGTGTGTGTGTGTGTGTGTGTGTGTGTGTGTGTGTGTGTGTGTGTGTGTGCGTGCGTGTGTGTGCGTGTGTGTGCGTGCGTGTGTGTGTGACAGATCACACAGAACCAGGTTAGGGAGGGCCGTTCCTTTGAACTGAAGCTCAAAAAGACATGAGAATGACCAGAGAGAGGGAGGGGGAGAAGACCAGAGAGAGAGGGGGGAAGACCAGAGAGAGAGAGGGGGAGAAGACCAGAGAGAGGGAGGGGGAGAAGACCAGAGAGAGAGAGGGGGGAAGACCAGAGAGAGGGGGAGAAGACCAGATAGAGAGAGAGGGGGAGAAGACCAGAGAGGGAGAAGACCAGAGAGAGAGAGGGGGAGAAGACCAGAGAGAGAGGGGGGAGAAGACCAGAGAGAGAGAGGGGGAGAAGACCAGAGAGAGAGAGGGGGAGAAGACCAGAGAGAGAGAGGGGGAGAAGACCAGAGAGAGAGAGGGGGAGAAGACCAGAGAGAGAGGGGGAGAAGACCAGAGAGAGAGGGGGGGAGAAGAGAGAGAGAGAAGACCAGAGAGAGGGGGAGAAGACCAGAGAGAGAGGGGGGAGAAGACCAGAGAGAGAGGGGGGGGGAGAAGACCAGAGAGAGAGGGGGAGAAGACCAGAGAGAGAGGGGGAGAAGACCAGAGAGAGAGAGGGGGAGAAGACCAGAGAGAGAGAGGGGGAGAAGACCAGAGAGAGGGGGGAGAAGACCAGAGAGTGAGAGGGGGGAGAAGACCAGAGAGAGAGGGGGAGAAGACCAGAGAGAGAGGGGGGAGAAGACCAGAGAGAGAGAGGGGGAGAAGACCAGAGAGAGAGAGGGGGGAGAAGACCAGAGAGAGAGAGGGGGAGAAGACCAGAGAGAGAGAGGGGGAGAAGACCAGAGAGAGAGGGGGAGAAGACCAGAGAGAGAGAGGGGGAGAAGACCAGAGAGAGAGAGGGGGGAGAAGACCAGAGAGAGAGGGGGAGAAGACCAGAGAGAGAGAGGGGGAGAAGACCAGAGAGAGAGAGGGGGAGAAGACCAGAGAGAGAGAGGGGGGAAGACCAGAGAGAGAGGGGGAGAAGACCAGAGAGAGAGAGGGGGAGGAGACCAGAGAGAGAGGGGGAGAAGACCAGAGAGAGAGGGGGGGAGAAGACCAGAGAGAGAGAGGATGGTGTGCCCTCATCATCAGTGAAAAATTCCACACCTCTCCTTTCATTTTTTAATGAAAATTGCCATCATCCCCATCCCTCTCTCTTCTCTTCTTCCACTCCAGAACTGATGAACAGAGTGGATGACCACAGGCTTGTGAAGTCCTCGGTAGTGACTCCTTCCTCCTTGACTCAGCTACACACACACACTTGGTGCATTATTTAAAGAAAGCACACCGTGTTTTATTGTTCATAGTTATGGTCTGTAGTTATGTAAGTCTAACTCCGTCTGCCTCTCATCGGAGTTGAGGAACACAGGTGGTGTGTGTGTGTGTGTGTGTCTGAAATGTGGAAGCTTGTGTGTGTTGTGTTCTCTCTGTCTCCATGTGTTCATGCAAGCTGTTGATGTCATCTCACTCATGTCACGCATCAATGGTGATGCATGTTTATATCCAGAGAAAGAGAGAGAGCTATGTGTTGTGTGTATGTAATCACCACGTGACGTTTATATAATGTATTACGTCTGATTGCTTGCAGCTGTAATTGATTGTTGAGGTCTGTAAACTTCATTTGAACCTTTATCATGTAGGTTAACATTAAGTTGCAGACGTAACCAAACAGACACATAGCCCATACTGTATGTCTAATTGTTCGCGTCTATAGCTCATTGTTTACGGCTATGTTTGATTGTTGACGTGCGTATGTGATTGTTTATGTATGTGTTTAGTGTTATTAACAGTGGTCATGGAAATGCACAATGGACCTGTTCTATTGATCCAGAGATCTACACTGAGCCTCCATCAAAGTCTGCTGCACAAAGCCATTACAATGAGGTGTGGATCCTCCACACACACACACACACACACACACACACACACACACACACACACACACACACACACACACACACACACACACACACACACACACACACACACACACACACACACACACACACACACACACGTGCACATAAATGGATGCACCACATGAATACACCATATGCATACAGCACACGCAGACACCACATGCAGGAATACTCATTTAATGAACATTGACTCGCACATAAAATGCCAATTGTGTGTCATAATATCCCAAGGACATGAATGAAGGCTATGTAAACACACACAGAAACAGTCTCTCAGAGTCTATCCCTCTCTCTCGCAGACCGGACTGCAGAGACAGTCCATGAGTTCCTCATGTAGATCACTCCATCCATCTCTCCCTGTCAGACCAGGGCTCTAGGTGGTTTGCTCAGGGACAGGGAAAAGAGCAATGAAACCCATGGTTGGTTTGACATTGCAGAGCACTTGTGAGTGTGCGTGTACACATGCATGCGTGTTTGCAACTAGCTCTCACAGTCTCACATCAGAATTAGACGTTCATCCACGTTTCGCAAATGTCACATTTACTTTTGGTTATGTTGTTCTCTGATAGACAACATCACTACAGTAGAGACATACTGTTCTCTGATAGACAACATCACTACAGTAGAGACATACTGTTCTCTGATAGACAACATCACTACAGTAGAGACATACTGTTCTCTGATAGACAACATCACTACAGTAGAGACATACTGTTCTCTGATAGACAACATAACAACATCACTACAGTAGAGACATACTGTTCTCTGATAGACAACATCACTACAGTAGAGACATACTGTTCATCACTACAGTAGACGACATACTGTTCTAGACAACATCACTACAGTAGAGACATACTGTTCTCTGATAGACAACATCACTACAGTAGAGACATACTGTTCTCTGATAGACAACATAACAACATCACTACAGTAGAGACATACTGTTCTCTGATAGATAACATAACAACATCACTACAGTAGAGACATACTGTTCTCTGATAGACAACATCACTACAGTAGAGACATACTGTTCTCTGATAGATAACATAACCACATCACTACAGTAGAGACATACTGTTCTCTGATAGACAACATCACTACAGTAGAGACATACTGTTCTCTGATAGACAACATCACTACAGTAGAGACATACTGTTCTCTGATAGACAACATCACTACAGTAGAGACATACTGTTCTCTGATAGACAACATCACTACAGTAGAGACATACTGTTCTCTGATAACAACATCACTACAGTAGAGACATACTGTTCTCTGATAGACAATAATCACTACAGTAGAGACATACTGTTCTCTGATAGACAACATCACTACAGTAGAGACATACTGTTCTCATAACAACATCACTACAGTAGAGACATACTGTTCTCTGATAGACAACATCACTACAGTAGAGACATACTGTTCTCTGATAGACAACATCACTACAGTAGAGACATACTGTTCTCTGATAGACAACATCACTACAGTAGAGACATACTGTTCTCTGATAGACAACATAACAACATCACTACAGTAGAGACATACTGTTCTCTGATAGACAACATCACTACAGTAGAGACATACTGTTCTCTGATAGACAACATAACAACATCACTACAGTAGAGACATACTGTTCTCTGATAGACAACATCACTACAGTAGAGACATACTGTTCTCTGATAGACAACATCACTACAGTAGAGACATACTGTTCTCTGATAGACAACATCACTACAGTAGAGACATACTGTTCTCTGATAGACAACATCACTACAGTAGAGACATACTGTTCTCTGATAGACAACATAACAACATCACTACAGTAGAGACATACTGTTCTCTGATAGACAACATAACAACATCACTACAGTAGAGACATACTGTTCTCTGATAGACAACATCACTACAGTAGAGACATACTGTTCTCTGATAGACAACATAACAACATCACTACAGTAGAGACATACTGTTCTCTGATAGATAACATAACCACATCACTACAGTAGAGACATACTGTTCTCTGATAGACAACATCACTACAGTAGAGACATACTGTTCTCTGATAGATAACATAACAACATCACTACAGTAGAGACATACTGTTCTCTGATAGATAACATAACCACATCACTACAGTAGAGACATACTGTTCTCTGATAGACAACATCACTACAGTAGAGACATACTGTTCTCTGATAGACAACATCACTACAGTAGAGACATACTGTTCTCTGATAGACATCACTACAGTGATAGACAACATCACTACAGTAGAGACATACTGTTCTCTGATAGACAACATCACTACAGTAGAGACATACTGTTCTCTGATAGACAACATCACTACAGTAGAGACATACTGTTCTCTGATAGACAACATCACTACAGTAGAGACATACTGTTCTCTGATAGACAACATCACTACAGTAGAGACATACTGTTCTCTGATAGACAACATCACTACAGTAGAGACATACTGTTCTCTGATAGACAACATCACTACAGTAGAGACATACTGTTCTCTGATAGATAACATAACCACATCACTACAGTAGAGACATACTGTTCTCTGATAGACAACATCACTACAGTAGAGACATACTGTTCTCTGATAGACAACATCACTACAGTAGAGACATACTGTTCTCTGATAGACAACATCACTACAGTAGAGACATACTGTTCTCTGATAGACAACATCACTACAGTAGAGACATACTGTTCTCTGATAGACAACATCACTACAGTAAAGACATACTGTTCTCTGATAGACAACATCACTACAGTAGAGACATACTGTTCTCTGATAGACAACATCACTACAGTAGAGACATACTGTTCTCTGATAGACAACATCACTACAGTAAAGACATACTGTTCTCTGATAGACAACATCACTACAGTAAAGACATACTACAGTAGAGACATACTGTTCTCTGATAGACAACATCACTACAGTAGAGACATACTGTTCTCTGATAGACAACATCACTACAGTAGAGACATACTGTTCTCTGATAGACAACATCACTACAGTAGAGACATACTGTTCTCTGATAGACAACATCACTACAGTAGAGACATACTGTTCTCTGATAGACAACATCACTACAGTAGAGACATACTGTTCTCTGATAGACAACATCACTACAGTAGAGACATACTGTTCTCTGATAGACAACATCACTACAGTAGAGACATACTGTTCTCTGATAGACAACATCACTACAGTAGAGACATACTGTTCTCTACAGTAGAGACATACTGTTCTCTGATAGACAACATCACTACAGTAGAGACATACTGTTCTCTAATAGACAACATCACTACAGTAGAGAGGCAAAGGGTCGAGGACAGGCAGAGGTTCATGATCAGGTCAGAGAGGCAGGTACAGGACGGCAGACAGACTCGGGGTCTGGAAACAGGAGACAAAGGGCTGTGAGAAAGGTTTACTCCTAGACACATGAAAAGTGTGATGCATACGGAGGGTACAGGGCAAGACGAACAGCAGAGGGGCTAAGAATCTTGGAGATGGGGAAAGGGCCGATAAAATGCGGGGACAGTTTGCGGGACTTTACCCAGAGGGGCAGATCTCGAGTAGACAGCTGTCGTGTCTTTACTATGATTAAATGTGGTGAAATGCTATTTTCAAATCGATTCCACAGAATCACACAGAATGACATATATATATATATATATATATGTATATATACACACAAGATAGATCATACATTGATTACTAATCATGTCATCAATAGTCCCCAGTGGACTAATCCGACATGACGGCTGGTTACACAAAGGAAGGGGTTTAGGTTTGAATGAAAGAGTGGGAAGACTGAGGGACAAATGAATTGGGCCTCTATTGGACCTTGAGAAGCTATGCTACTGTAAATACAGAAGCTTATGCATTCTAATAACCACCCATTCGGAAAAGGAAAACGCAAGATATACACTGCTCAAAAAAATAAAGGGAACACTTAAACAACACAATGTAACTCCAAGTCAATCACACTTCTGTGAAATCAAACTGTCCACTTAGGAAGCAACACTGATTGACAATAAATTTCACATGCTGTTGTGCAAATGGAATAGACAACAGGTGGAAATTAATTATTAATTAATTAGCAAGACACCCCCAATAAAGGAGTGGTTCTGCAGGTTGTGACCACAGACCACTTCTCAGTTCCTATGCTTCCTGGCTGATGTTTCAATCTAGTGGTAGCATGAGACGGAGTCTACAACCCACACAAGTGGTTCAGGTAGTGCAGCTCATCCAGGATGGCACATCAATGCGAGCTATGGCAAGAAGGTTTGCTGTGTCTGTCAGCGTAGTGTCCAGAGCATGGAGGCGCTACCAGGAGACAGGCCAGTACATCAGGAGACATGGAGGAGGCCGTAGGAGGGCAACAACCCAGCAGCAGGACCGCTACCTCCGCCTTTGTGCAAGGAGGAGCAGGAGGAGCACTGCCAGAGCCCTGCAAAATGACCTCCAGCAGGCCACAAATGTGCATGTGTCTGCTCAAACGGTCAGAAACAGACTCCATGAGGGTGGCATGAGGGCCCGAGGTCCACAGGTGGGGGTTATGCTTACAGCCCAACACCGTGCAGGACGTTTGGCATTTGCCAGAGGACACCAATATTGGCAAATTCGCCACTGGCACCCTGTGCTCTTCACAGATGAAAGCAGGTTCACACTGAGCACATGTGACAGACGTGACAGAGTCTGGAGACGCCGTGGAGAACGTCCTGCTGCCTTCAACATCCTCCAGCGCGACCGGTTTGGCGGTGGGTCAGTCATGGTGTGGGGTGTCATTTCTTTGGGGGGCCGCACAGCCCTCCATGTGCTCGCCAGAGGTAGCCTGACTGCTATTAGGTACCGAGATGAGATCCTCAGACCCCTTGTGAGACTATATGCTGGTGCGGTTGGCCCTGGGTTCCTCCTAATGCAAGACAATGCTAGACCTCATGTGGCTAGAGTGTGTCAGCAGTTCCTGCAAGAGGAAGGCATTGATGCTATGGACTGGCCCGCCCGTTCCCCAGACCTGAATCCAATTGAGCACATCTGGGACATCATGTCTCGCTCCCTCCACCAACGCCACATTGCACCACAGACTGTCCAGGAGTTGGCGGATGCTTTAGTCCAGGTCTGAGAGGAGACCATCCGCCACCTCATCAGGAGCATGCCCAGGCGTTGTAGGGAGATCATACAGGCACGTTATCAATGGAAATTTGATTTCCATTGATAATTATGTGATTTTGTTGTCAGCACACTCAACTACTAAAGAAAAAAGTATTTAATAAGAATATTTCATTCATTCAGATCTAGGATGTGTTATTTTAGTGTTCCCTTTATTTTTTTGAGCAGTGTATATTTACTCCGAGCTGCGCTCGATAGATGGGTCGAAGATGGAAGACTGTTTTGCCCAGCAGAGATTGCCATTGTCCTTTGAAGAATCTTTCTGGTCGCAGTGTTGTAGAGTGGATACGTTAGTCTAATGTGAATTGGGTCTGTAATGCGGTGCGTGCAGGTGGCAGGGAAGTCAGGTGCAGGAGAATGAACTTGGTAAAAACGGAGCTGTTTAATAAACATACAAAATGCGAATAGTAAACAAAAATAACATAATTGGGAGCAAAACCCATCACACACCAGAACAAATAACACACCTACATACAACAAACCATCTCTGGCAAGGACATGAGGGGAAACAGAGGGTTAAATACACAACATGTTGGGAATGGGATTGGAACCAGGTGTGTAGGAAGACAAGACAAAACCAATGGAAAATGAAAAATGGATCAATGATGGGTAGAAGGTCGGTGACACCACCCGAACAAGGAGAGGGACCAACTTCGGTGGAAGTCGTAACAGGGTCCCAGGGGGGCTTTCGTACTGGAGAAGAGAAGGGTGTGTTTCATCCCTTTCCAACTAATGTCTGTTCACTTGGGCGTGGCCACTGAGTGAGCATAAGTTAAGTTATGAAAACAATTCTCTCATTTAGAAGCTAAAATCACATTTCATCTTCTCAAAAATAGCTTCATGTTTAATGACATACGTTTTGCAACATTTTGATGTAAATCTGATACATTAGAATGTGTAGACTTTCCAAGATACAATTATGTTGTCCTATCATCACCAAACAGATCCAGACAGGGAAGGACAACAAACAGATCCAGACAGGGAAGGACAACAAACAGATCCAGACAGGGAAGGACAACAAACAGATCCAGACAGACAGGGACAACAAACAGATCCAGAGAGAGAGGAACAACAAACAGATCCAGACAGGGAAGGACAACAAACAGATCCAGACAGGGAGGGACAACAAACAGATCCAGACAGACAGGGACAACAAACAGATCCAGAGAGAGAGGAACAACAAACAGATCCAGACAGGGAAGGACAACAAACAGATCCAGACAGGGAGGGACAACAAACAGATCCAGACAGGGAGGGACAACAAACAGATCGAGACAGACAGGGACAACAAACAGATCCAGAGAGAGAGGAACAACAAACAGATCCAGACAGGGAAGGACAACAAACAGATCCAGACAGACAGGGACAACAAACAGATCCAGAGAGAGAGGAACAACAAACAGATCCAGAGAGAGAGGAACAACAAACAGATCCAGAGAGAGAGGAACAACAAACAGATCCAGAGAGAGGAACAACAAACAGATCCAGACAGTGAGGGATAACAAACAGATCCAGACAGGGAGGTAGAACAAACAGATCCAGGATAACAAACAGATCCAGGAGAACAAACAGATCCAGACAGGGAGGGAGAACAAACAGATCCAGAGAGAGAGGAACAACAAACAGATCCAGAGAGAGAGAAGGATAACAAACAGATCCAGACAGTGAGGGATAACAAACAGATCCAGGAGAACAAACAGATCCAGGAGAACAAACAGATTCAGACAGGGAGGTCGAACAAACTGATCCAGACAGGGAGGTAGAACAAACAGATCCAGGATAACAAACAGATCCAGGAGAACAAACAGATCCAGACAGGGAGGTCGAACAAACAGATCCAGACAGGGAGGTAGAATAAACAGATCCAGACATGGAGGTAGAACAAACAGATCCAGACAGGGAGGTAGAACAAACAGATCCAGACAGGGAGGGAGAACAAACAGATCCAGGAGAACAAACAGATCCAGGAGAACAAACAGATCCAGACAGGGAGGTCGAACAAACAGATCCAGACAGGGAGGTAGAACAAACAGATCCAGACATGGAGGTAGAACAAACAGATCCAGACAGGGAGGTAGAACAAACAGATCCAGACAGGGAGGGAGAACAAACAGATCCAGGAGAACAAACAGATCCAGACAGGGAGGTCGAACAAACAGATCCAGACAGGGAGGTAGGACAAACAGATCCAGACATGGAGGTAGAACAAACAGATCCAGACAGGGAGGTAGAACAAACAGATCCAGACAGGGAGGTAGAACAAACAGATCCAGACAGGGAGGGAGAACAAACAGATCCCAGGAGAACAAACAGATCCAGACAGGGAGGTTGAACAAACAGATCCAGACAGGGAGGTAGAACAAACAGATCCAGACATGGAGGTAGAACAAACAGATCCAGACATGGAGGTAGAACAAACAGATCCAGACATGGAGGTAGAACAAACAGATCCAGACAGGGAGGTAGAACAAACAGATCCAGACAGGGAGGTAGAACAAACAGATCCAGACAGGGAGGTAGAACAAACAGATCCAGACAGGGAGGTAGAATAAACAGATCCAGAGAGAGAGGGACAACAAACAGATCCAGAGAGAGAGGGACAACAAACAGATCCAGACAGGGAGGTAGAACAAACAGATCCAGACAGGGAAAGACAACAAACAGATCCAGACAGGGAGGTAGAACAAACAGATGCAGACAGGGAGGGACAACAAACAGATCCAGAAAGGGAGGTAGAACAAACAGATCCAGACAGGGAGGGACAACAAACAGATCCAGACAGGGAGGTAGAACAAACAGATCCAGACAGGGAGGTAGAACAAACAGATCCAGAGAGAGAGGTTTAACAAACAGATCCAGAGAGGGAGGTAGAACAAACAGATCCAGAGAGGGAGGTAGAACAAACAGATCCAGACAGGGAGGTAGAACAAACAGATCCAGACAGGGAGGAGAACAAACAGATCCAGAGGGAGGTAGAACAAACAGATCCAGACAGGGAGGTAGAACAAACAGATCCAGACAGGGAGGTAGAACAAACAGATCCAGACAGGGAGGTAGAACAAACAGATCCAGGAGAGATCCAGACAGGGAGGTAGAACAAACAGATCCAGACAGGGAGGGACAACAAACAGGGATAGAACCAGACAGGGAGGTAGAACAAACAGATCCAGACAGGGACAACAAAAATCCAGACAACAAACAGATCCAGACAGGGAGGTAGAACAAACAGATGCAGACAGGGAGGGACAACAAACAGATCCAGAAAGGGAGGTAGAACAAACAGATCCAGACAGGGAGGGACAACAAACAGATCCAGACAGGGAGGTAGAACAAACAGATCCAGACAGGGAGGTAGAACAAACAGATCCAGAGAGAGAGGTTTAACAAACAGATCCAGAGAGGGAGGTAGAACAAACAGATCCAGAGAGGGAGGTAGAACAAACAGATCCAGACAGGGAGGTAGAACAAACAGATCCAGAGAGAGAGGGACAACAAACAGATCCAGACAGGGAGGTAGAACAAACAGATCCAGAGAGGGAGGTAGAACAATCAGATCCAGACAGGGCGGTAGAACAAACAGATCCAGAGAGAGAGGGACAACAAACAGATTCAGACAGGGAGGTCGAACAAACCGATCCAGACAGGGAGGTAGAACAAACAGATCCAGACAGGGAGGAACAACAAACAGATCCAGACATGGAGGTAGAACAAACAGATCCAGAGAGAGATAGAAAGGTATCAAGCCGCTGCAGCAACTCCTTCCAGAAATGAGAGCGATTTAGATGACAAAGATGCTGGGCCCAGACATGTGAAGCTGAATAGCTACCCACACTAAAGTTTTGGTACGCAGAAAAGGGCATTTCAGCATTGCTGGTTTGAGATATACAATTGGGTAGAGCTTTCCATGTAGAGTTTTTGCAAAAACATTACATTTGATTATTTTGCCAGTAATGGCTGCAAAATTTAGAAAAAATCTTTATCTTCAGTAAACATGAAATGGCACAAACACATCCACAGTGTTGTGGCATGGCAAACCTACCAGGCAACTAGCAGTCATTGGAACATTGCTCAGATTTAACATCTGCCCATGCTTGTGATATTGCAGAGAGATGGGAGTATCTGAGGAAAATTGTTGCGGTCACCTCAATATTAGGAAGACAGGGACTCTCTTTCCGTGCCAATGATGAATCTAGTGAAAGCACAAATAGAGGGAACTTTCGTGAATGTCTGGTGCTTTTGAAGGAGTTTGACCCTTTGCAAAGGTACAATACTCCATCACATGTGACGTATCTCTCTCCAGTCTCAGAATGACATGATCGAATGCTGTGCTCAAGAGATTATGGACACCACGGTCTCTGAGATGTCAATGTCTGGAATGTATGCAATTATGGCGGATGAGGCCAGGGATGGGCAGTCTGAACAGTTGACTCTATGTGTTAGGTTTGTGACAGAGGGGAAAGTTAGGGAGCGTTTACTAGCACTAGCAGAAATCAAGTCATTTGATGCCCAATCGATCGCAAATGAGTTGCAACAGCAGCTCCAAATGAGGGGTAGCAGGCCTAAAGTGGGTTGCACAGACCTATAATGGGGGTAGCAGGCCTAAAATGCATTGCACAGACCTATGATGGGGGTAGCAGGCCTAAAGTGGGTTGCACAGACCTATGATGGGGGTAGCAGGCCTAAAATGCATGGCACAGACCTATGATGGGGGTAGCAGGCCTAAAATGCGTTGCACTATGATGGTGCGGCTGTCATGAGTGGGTCCAAAGGAGGTGTGCAAGTACATTTCAGAGTGCTGCATCCAGAGGCAATTTATGTACACTGCTACATTGCTTTGTAATTTGGTGTTGTGTCATACTTGCAGGGCTATTCTGGAGGCTGCTGAGTTTTTCAGTTTCTTGGAGAATGTGTATTCATTTTTCAGGACATCCCTAGCCACCACAAGTTCAAAGATGCTCAGTCCAAACTTGGAATATCATCAGCTGAACTTCTACAGCTCTCAAACACTCGCTGGGCATGCCAGCTGTGGTCCATAAATGCAGTCCTGGACACTTTAACTGCTATTGTTTGATTGTCTATCTGCCATTGGATCCCACATGGCTGTTTCAGTCCCTTCTTTCTATAACTGAGGGACGACACAAGTTCCTCCAGAAAGAGACTGTAGACCTGGCAGAAGCGTGTTTCAGCAAACAAGCTGTATGTGACACACTGAAAGTCAAACGCACAGATGCATTCGCCACAGATCTTTATGACAGACCCAAAGCACTCAGTGAAATTCACTACATTCCAGAGGCAGATGCAGCAAGAGAACACAAACAAAGGAAAATGGGAGATTGTGGTGGAGATCTCCTTGGGTTTAGGCACAGAATGTTCATGTTCCCAAACAATGAAAACAGAGTTGTTGCTCCCCTGCTTGGACAGGATGGTTTGTGAGCTTGACCAGCGATTCTCGACTGTAGATGCAGGTCTGCTCAAAGACATACAGGCATGCAGCCCCAACTCAAAAAGCTTCCTAGATACATCATGCTGAACTGAGTTTGCCAAGCACTACGGTTTTGACGTTAAAACAGAAGAGATGTTGGTGGACTGAAACTTTCTTGCCCAGAAAAGAGAGTCCGGACATCCTCCCAAAGATATGCTTGCTGTGCATAACCTCCCAGATAATGATATGTTTCCTTCTCTGAAGGAAATCATCCAGGTTGCCCTCACAATCCCTGTGAGTAGCTGCTCCTGTGAGAGGTCCTTCAGTGCACTGCGCCGGCTGCACTCCTGGTTGCGGAAGACAATGGGTCAGAAAATACTTGCAAGTCTTGCAGTCATGTCCATTGAGGGTGAAGTGCTTGGGCCACTAAGCCACAATAATATTATTGACCGCTTTGCCACCTTTAACAATAGGAGGTGCACTTTGATGTGTCCACACACAGAATAACCATCAAAAGAGAGAAGCAGGAGGAGTAGTTTTGTAATTTAGGTTGTAATATTTGTTTGGGATCTTACTTTATCATATTTTATTCCTAATTATTATTATTTTTTCAATTGTATTTAGCTCATTAGCTGAATTTAGTTTTGCCCCATTGTGGATGATACTGTTTTCAAATCAAATCAAATCAAATCAAATCAAATTTTATTTGTCACATACACATGGTTAGCAGATGTTAATGCGAGTGTAGCGAAATGCTTGTGCTTCTAGTTCCGACAATGCAGTAATAACGAGCAGGTAATCTAACTAACAATTCCAAAAAAAAAAAACTCCTGTCATACACAGTGTAAGGGGATAAAGAATATGTACATAAGGATATATGAATGAGTGATGGTACAGAGCAGCATAGGCAAGATACAGTAGATGATATCGAGTACAGTATATACATATGAGATAAGTATGTAAACCAAGTGGCATAGTTAAAGTGGCTAGTGATACATGTATTACATAAGGATGCAGTCGATGATATAGAGTACAGTATCAACGTATGCATATGAGATGAACAATGTAGGGTAAGTAACATTATATAAGGTAGCATTGTTTAAAGTGGCTAGTGATATATTTACATCATTTCCCATCAATTCCCATGATTAAAGTGGCTGGAGTAGAGTCAGTGTCATTGACAGTGTGTTGGCAGTAGCCACTCAATGTTAGTGGTGGCTGTTTAACAGTCTGATGGCCTTGAGATAGAAGCTGTTTTTCAGTCTCTCGGTCCCAGCTTTGATGCACCTGTACTGACCTCGCCTTCTGGATGGCAGCGGGGTGAACAGGCAGTGGCTCGGGTGGTTGATGTCCTTGATGATCTTTATGGCCTTCCTGTAGCATCGGGTGGTGTAGGTGTCCTGGAGGGCATAGTTTGCCCCCGGTGATGCGTTGTGCAGACCTCACTACCCTCTGAGAGCCTTACGGTTGAGGGCGGTGCAGTTGCCATACCAGGCGGTGATACAGCCCGCCAGGATGCTCTCGATTGTGCATCTGTAGAAGTTTGTGAGTGCTTTTGGTGACAAGCCAAATTTCTTCAGCCTCCTGAGGTTGAAGAGGCGCTGCTGCGCCTTCCTCACGATGCTGTCTGTGTGAGTGGACCAATTCAGTTTGTCTGTGATGTGTATGCCGAGGAACTTAAAACTTGCTACCCTCTCCACTACTGTTCCATCGATGTGGATGGGGGGTGTTCCCTCTGCTGTTTCCTGAAGTCCACAATCATCTCCTTAGTTTTGTTGACGTTGAGTGTGAGGTTATTTTCCTGACACCACACTCCGAGGGCCCTCACCTCCTCCCTGTAGGCCGTCTCGTCGTTGTTGGTAATCAAGCCTACCACTGTTGTGTCGTCCGCAAACTTGATGATTGAGTTGGAGGCGTGCATGGCCACGCAGTCGTGGGTGAACAGGGAGTACAGGAGAGGGCTCAGAACGCTTTAGTTCCATGTGTCCGAATTATTTGGTTAATCATTAATTAACCAAATGGAAACAATTAATTAACAAAAGGGTGAAACTTTAAAAAATGTTTTTTTCTAATGGCATAATATGACCTACGTGTCTTCACACACAACCGTGACCAAAAATAACCTTATTTTGATCGATTTTACACCCGTTGTTACTCTAAAAATACATGATGAAAATATGTTTTGGGGGCTTTAAAACAAATCCTGGGGGAGTATGCCCAGACCCTCCTTAAAGAGGCTTAGCCCCCTATCCATGAATATCCAGTGACGTCCCTGGCTACTGAAAAAATATTCTGTGGACAGATGAAACTAAGTTGAGTTGTTTGGAAGGAACACACAACACTGTGTGGAGAAGAAAGGGCACAGCACACCAACATCAAAACCTCATCCCAACTGTAAAGTATGGTGAAGGGAGCATCATGGTTTAGGGCTGCTTTGCTGCCTCAGGGCCTGGACAGCTTGTTATCATCGACGGAAAAATGAATTCCCAAGTTTATCAAGACATTTTGCAGAAGAATGTAAGGCTATCTGTCCGCCAATTGAAGCTCAACAGAATTTGGGCGATGCAACAGAACAACGACCCAAAACACAGAAGTAAATCAACAACAGAATGGCTACTGGATATCTTTAGAAGTTATGCATACTTAATGTTAATATTCTATTACTCTAGGTCCTCCATTTCCGAACGTGAAGCCGCCTGACCCTAGCAGGAAGGACCAGAAAAAGGTTTTTGGCTTAATGGTATAACTTCATTTTGAGTAAAATTAAGATCACGCATAGTTAGATTAAGAGTGACTGACATGAATTGGAGCATGAGCAGGCTTAGTCTACATTCAGGTTGAACAACGGCTGTGCAATGCATTTGTCAAAAACGGTTGTGCCAATGAATGCATATCAAAACAGTGGATGGGTGCCTACACACTTGTGAAGTAGCCTACATTCCTTATTAAACTTGAGTGCTCTCTAAGCCCTATAGTCACATAATTAAGCCTGTATCAGTACAGATCTGAATGATTGATCTCCTTTTTATTGTACACTGTTGGTAGTAGTTGATGCCAAATCCCTAAACGTCATACTACAAGGATGTCAGGTTGACATATGAACACACACACCAGGGATTGCCACGAAAGTACACGGAGCATTCGGGAAAAGCTCAAGATGTGCATTTAGTGACTGAATGCAACAAAAAAGAAACAGCACCGCGACATGATCACACAGTTCACTCTCCGCCTCTCAATCACACACTCACTCACATAGTTTAGCTTTATAATTATTCTCATTTAAGGTAGTTGGGCCTCTATTCACTTTGAGAGGAACGACATGCATGACCTTCTTGCTCTCCTCTCTGCTGAGACCGATCCGGTTCCAGCAGTACAGGGCCCAGGCTGTCCTGTTCCGCTTCTGTTTGGTACCAGCTCCTGTCACAACAGAAGAGGATTACTCTGAAGAGTTCCTGCTGGATGCAGGTGATACTTGTGGAGAACTTGTTCTCAACTGGCCTACCTGGTTATATAAAGGTGAAATAAAAAAAAACATTTAAAAAATATCACACACATACAGTGGGGCAAAAAAGGATTTAGTCAGCCACCAATTGTGCAAGTTCTCCCACTTAAAAAGATGAGAGAGGCCTGTAATTTTCATCATAGGGTCACTTCAACTATGACAGACAAAATGAGAAGAAAAAAAATCCAGAAAATCACATTGTAGGATTTTTAATGAATTTATTTGCAAATTATGGTGGAAAATACATATTTGGTCACCTACAAACAAGCAAGATTTCTGTCTCTCACAGACCTGTAACTTCTTCTTTAAGAGGCTCCTCTGTCCTCCACTCGTTACCTGTATTAATGGCACCTGTTTGAACTTGTTATCAGTATAAAAGACACCTGTCCACAGCCTCAAACATTCACACTCCAAACTCCACTATGGCTAAGACCAAAGAGCTGTCAAAGGACACCAGAAACAAAATTGTAGACCTGCACCAGGCTGGGAAGACTGAATCTGCAATAGGTAAGCAGCTTGGTTTGAAGAAATCAACTGTGGGAGCAATTATTGGGAAATGGAAGACATACAAGACCACTGATAATCTCCCTCTATCTGGGGCTCCACGCAATATCTCACCCCGTGGGGTCAAAATGATCACAAGAACGGTGAGCAAAAATCCCAGAACCACACGGGGGGACCTAGTGAATGACCTGCAGAGAGCTGGGACCAAAGTAACAAAGCCTACCATCAGTAATGCACCACGCCGCCAGGGACTCAAATTCTGCAGTGCCAGACGTGTCCACCTACTTAAGCCAGTACATGTCCAGGCCCGTCTGAAGTTTGCTAGAGAGCATTTGGATGATCCAGAAGAAGATTGGGAGAATGTCATATGGTCAGATGAAACCAAAATATAACTTTTTGGTAAAAACTTAACTCGTCGTGTTTGGAGGACAAAGAATGCTGAGTTGCATCCAAAGAACACCATACCTACTGTGAAGCATGGGGGTGGAAACATCATGCTTTGGGGCTGTTTTTCTGCAAAGGTCCAGGACGACTGATCCATGTAAAGGAAAGAATGAATGGGGCCATGTATTGTGAGATTTTGAGTGAAAACCTCCGTCCATCAGCAAGGGCATTGAAGATGAAACGTGGCTGGGTCTTTCAGCATGACAATGATCCCAAACACACTGCCCGGGCAACGAAGGAGTGGCTTCGTAACAAGCAATTCAAGGTCCTGGAGTGGCTTAGCCAGTCTCCAGATCTCAACCCCATAGAACATCTTTGGAGGGAGTTGAAAGTCCGTGTTGCCCAGCAACAGCCCCAAAACATCACTGCTCTAGAGGAGCTCTGCATGGAGGAATGGGCCAAAATACCAGCAACAGTGTGTGAAAACCTTGTGAAGACTTACAGAAAATGTTTGACTTCTGTCATTGCCAACAAAGGGTATATAACAAAGTATTGAGATAAACTTTTGTTATTGACCAAATACTTATTTTCCACCATAATTTGCAAATAAATTCATTAAAAATCCTACAATGTGATTTCTGGATTTTTTTTCTAATTTTGTCTGTCATAGTTGAAGTGTACCTATGATGAAAATTACAGGCCTCTCTCAACTTTTTAAGTGGGAGAACTTGCACAATTGGTGGCTGACTAAATACTTGTTTTGCCCCACTGTAAATGTAGCTCATTTGTTGGCTTCATGTGCCTCATAAAATAAAACAAACACTTTCCCTGAACTCCAAGGTCCAAATGGCACCCTATTCCCTATGTAGCACAATTGGTGGCTGACTAAATACTTTTTTGCCCCACTGTACTTATGTGTGCAGGCACTAACTCATTCTGTCTCACATACACAAGCACACACTTGATTTAGGTTAGTGTCTTTCAGATTTTCTTTGACAGCTTCTCTGCTGGGCCAGTCAAGAGATGAGGTTGCGTCTTCATCTTGGACCACGGCCAATGGACGAGCCCATTAGAGCTGCTAGTGATGCGCTACTGGCCAAGCACCATGGGAGGAAGAGATCCTGAAACGAGTGGATCTGCTCTGTTCTTAACACCAGCCCAGAGAAGCTCCTAGAGACACACGGCTGTGGCATTATGTTACTACAGAGAGTGAAACGGTCAGTGTCCCAGTCACATCCCCTGCCACCTGCACTTACACAGCAGGCCTCACCAATTCAAGGATGCCATTTGAGGATTTTGCTGCCACTGCCTTTATTCAATGGGAGCTGGAGGCCTGGAAGCAGAGGGGGGCAGTGAGGAAGGAGCGAACAGAGGAAAGAGGAGGGGGAAATGCTCAGAGCAACATCCCTCTGGCCGTCTGTACAGGCTCTGCCACTAAACGCTGAAACAAAGCCCCAACAGCCCTCACACACATACCGGCTTTCCTGGAGTGGCAGGAATATCTTCTGCCCAGCCAAAGTGTTTTCCCTGTACCTGGCACAGGGCATTGGAGGGAGCTCCAGCAGTCTGCCTTTTATGAGACTGAAAAGCAGAGATGTATGGTGGAGAAGGGGAAGTTACTCTACAGACACACACACAGAAGTAAATAGCTGAAAATCTATTTCCATTGATGGAAGTGGTTTGGACTCTTGTTTGATTCGTATTTATTTCCCAGGTCCGTTCTGTTACATTATTGTGCTGTTATTGTATATCACTCTGTATATTATTGTTCATAGCTATTTTGTGTAAAAGTGGACCAATCATTTATTCTAATTGCGGTGAATATGTCTTGATTTATAAACCAATTGCTACAGTTAGTGTGTGGATAAGTTTGTTGTACAAAGGATTGTGCCCCAACACTATTATAAATATGCCTTTGATTTCATTAAATTAAACCTTAACTTAAAGCAATCTTCTCTTTGTTTTTTTATATGCATTAAAATGGCAAATGTAAATCACCAAATGAAAGACATCCTCCAGCGATTTCTGAACTTTTACATTTGAAAAGCGATATCCCAACTCTAAATACAGTAAAGTACACACACTAAAGGGAACAAAAATATGCATTTGAAACAAAATACTGTTTTTTTAGACAACTTTCCTAGCATTCGAGGAGTTGGTCTGATGGGAATGCGTGATGTCATCAGCCTACCCCTTGCTTGCGAAAACAACATATCAAACTGTGACACTAAACAGACCTAAACAACTCTTCATGTTTGTTGCAATAAGACATGTATGAATAGGTATTGATCATGAAGCATGTAACTGCCGAGGCAGAATATTAAAAGTGGAACATTTAATTTTATGTGTTTATCTTTTGTTGACTGACTTTACATCTCAGATGATATTGCTCTGAAGAGGAACTAAAGAGGAGGAACTAGAGGAACTAAAGTGGGTCCCCTCCTCTACTGTAAAACTAGTTAATCACAGTGGGTCCTCTCCTCTACTGTAAAACTAGTTCATCACAGTGGGTCCCCTCCTCTACTGTAAAACTAGTTAATCACAGTGGGTCCCCTCCTCTACTGTAAAACTAGTTAATCAAAGTGGGTCCCCTCCTCTACTGTAAAACTAGTTAATCACAGTGGATCCCCTCCTCTACTGTAAAACTAGTTAATCACAGTGGGTCCCCTCCTCTACTGTAAAACTAGTTAATCACAGTGGATCCCCTCCTATACTGTAAAACTAGTTAATCACAGTGGGTCCCCTCTCCTGTAAAACTAGTTAATCACAGTGGGTCCCCTCTCCTGTAAAACTAGTTAATAGCAGTGGGTCCCCTCCTCTCCGGTAAAACTAGTTAATCACAGTGGGTCCCCTCCTGTAAAACTAGTTAATCACAGTGGGTCCCCCTCCTGTAAAACTAGTTAATAGCAGTGGGTCCCCTCCTCTCCTGTAAAACTCACAGTTAAAACTAGTTAATAGCAGTGGGTCCCCCCTCTCCTGTAAAACTAGTTAATAGCAGTGTAAAACTAGTTAATAGCAGTGGGTCCCCTCCTCTCTGGTAAAACTAGTTAATAGCAGTGGGTCCCCTCCTCTCCGGTAAAACTAGTTAATCACAGTGGGTCCCCTCCTGTAAAACTAGTTAATACCAGTGGGTCCCCTCCTCTCCGGTAAAACTAGTTAATCACAGTGGGTCCCCTCCTCTCCTGTAAAACTAGTTAATACCAGTGGGTCCCCTCCTCTCCGGTAAAACTAGTTAATAGCAGTGGGTCCCCTCCTCTCCTGTAAAACTAGTTAATAGCAGTGGGTCCCCTCTCCTGTAAAACTAGTTAATAACAGTGGGTCCCCTCCTCTCTGGTAAAACTAGTTAATCACAGTGGGTCCCCTCCTCTCCTGTAAAACTAGTTAATAACAGTGGGTCCCCTCCTCTCCTGTAAAACTAGTTAATAACAGTGGGTCCCCTCCTGTAAAACTAGTTAATAGCAGTGGGTCCCCTCCTCTCTGGTAAAACTAGTTAATCACAGTGGGTCCCCTCCTGTAAAACTAGTTAATCACAGTGGGTCCCCTCTCCTGTAAAACTAGTTAATCACAGTGGGTCCCCTCCTCTCCGGTAAAACTAGTTAATACCAGTGGGTCCCCTCTCCTGTAAAACTAGTTAATAGCAGTGGGTCCCCTCTCCTGTAAAACTAGTTAATAGCAGTGGGTCCCCTCTCCTGTAAAACTAGTTAATCACAGTGGGTCCCCTCTCCTGTAAAACTAGTTAATAGCAGTGGGTCCCCTCCTCTCTGGTAAAACTAGTTAATCACAGTGGGTCCCCTCCTGTAAAACTAGTTAATAACAGTGGGTCCCCTCCTCTCTGGTAAAACTAGTTAATAGCAGTGGGTCCTCTCCTCTCCTGTAAAACTAGTTCATCACAGTGGGTCCCCTCCTCTACTGTAAAACTAGTTAATCACAGTGGGTCCCCTCCTCTACTGTAAAACTAGTTAATCAAAGTGGGTCCCCTCCTCTACTGTAAAACTAGTTAATCACAGTGGATCCCCTCCTATACTGTAAAACTAGTTAATCACAGTGGGTCCCCTCTCCTGTAAAACTAGTTAATCACAGTGGGTCCCCTCTCCTGTAAAACTAGTTAATAGCAGTGGGTCCCCTCCTCTCCGGTAAAACTAGTTAATCACAGTGGGTCCCCTCCTGTAAAACTAGTTAATACCAGTGGGTCCCCTCTCCTGTAAAACTAGTTAATAGCAGTGGGTCCCCTCCTCTCTGGTAAAACTAGTTAATCACAGTGGGTCCCCTCTCCTGTAAAACTAGTTAATAGCAGTGGGTCCCCTCCTCTCCTGTAAAACTAGTTAATAGCAGTGGGTCCCCCCTCCTGTAAAACTAGTTAATAGCAGTGGGTCCCCTCCTCTCTGGTAAAACTAGTTAATAGCAGTGGGTCCCCTCCTCTCCTGGTAAAAACTAGTTAATCACAGTGGGTCCCCCCTCTCGGTAAAACCCTCCTCTCCTGTAAAACTAGTTAATAGCAGTGGGTCCCCTCCTCTCCGGTAAAACTAGTTAATAGCAGTGGGTCCCCTCCTCTCCTGTAAAACTAGTTAATAGCAGTGGGTCCCCCCTCCTAAAACTCCAGTGGGTCCCCTCTCCTGTAAAACTAGTTAAACAGTGGGTCCCCTCCTCTCTGGTAAAACTAGTCACAGTGGGTCCCCTCCTCTCTGGTAAAACTAGTTAATCACAGTGGGTCCCCTCCTCTCCTGTAAAACTAGTTAATAACAGTGGGTCCCCTCCTGTAAAACTAGTTAATCACAGTGGGTCCCCTCCTCTCCTGTAAAACTAGTTAATCACAGTGGGTCCCCTCCTCTCTGGTAAAACTAGTTAATCACAGTGGGTCCCCTCCTCTCCTGTAAAACTAGTTAATCACAGTGGGTCCCCTCCTCTCCTGTAAAACTAGTTAATCACAGTGGGTCCCCTCCTCTCCTGTAAAACTAGTTAAGTTAATAGCAGTGGGTCCCCTCCTCCTGGTAAAACTAGTTAATAGCAGTGGGTCCCCTCCTCTGGTAAAACTAGTTAATCACAGTGGGTCCCAGTGGGTCCCCTCCTCTGGTAAAACTAGTTAATCACAGTGGGTCCCCTCCTCTCCTGTAAAACTAGTTAATACCAGTGGGTCCCCTCCTCTCCTGGTAAAACTAGTTAATAGCAGTGGGTCCCCTCCTCTCCTGTAAAACTAGTTAATAGCAGTGGGTCCCCCCTCTCCTGTAAAACTAGTTAATAACAGTGGGTCCCCTCCTCCTGTAAAACTAGTTAATCACAGTGGGTCCCCTCCTCTCCTGTAAAACTAGTTAATAACAGTGGGTCCCCTCCTCTCCTGTAAAACTAGTTAATCACAGTGGGTCCCTCTCCTGTAAAACTAGTTAATAGCAGTGGGTCCCCTCCTCTCTGGTAAAACTAGTTAATCACAGTGGGTCCCCCCTCCTGTAAAACTAGTTAATCACAGTGGGTCCCTCCTCTCCTGTAAAACTAGTTAATCACAGTGGGTCCCCTCCTCTCCGGTAAAACTAGTTAAAACAGTGGGTCCCCCCTCTCCTGTAAAACTAGTTAATAGCAGTGGGTCCCCCCTCTCCTGTAAAACTAGTTAAGTGGGTCCCCCTCTCCTGTAAAACTAGTTAATCACAGTGGGTCCCCTCCTCTCCTGTAAAACTAGTTAATAGCAGTGGGTCCCCTCCTCTCTGGTAAAACTAGTTAATCACAGTGGGTCCCCTGTAAAACCTCTCCTGTAAAACTAGTTAATAACAGTGGGTCCCCTCCTCTCTGTAAAACTAGTTAATAGCAGTGGGTCCCCTCCTCTCCTGTAAAACTAGTTAATCACAGTGGGTCCCCTCCTCTCCTGTAAAACTAGTTAATCACAGTGGGTCCCCTCCTCTCCTGTAAAACTAGTTAATCACAGTGGGTCCCCTCCTCTCTGTAAAACTAGTTAATCACAGTGGGTCCCCCCTCTCCTGTAAAACTAGTTAATCACAGTGGGTCCCCTCCTCTCCTGTAAAACTAGTTAATCACAGTGGGTCCCCCCTCTCCTGTAAAACTAGTTAATAGCAGTGGGTCCCCTCCTCTGGTAAAACTAGTTAATCACAGTGGGTCCCCTCCTGTAAAACCAGTGGGTCCCCTCCTCCTGTAAAACTAGTTAATCACAGTGGGTCCCCTCCTCCTGTAAAACTAGTTAATCACAGTGGGTCCCCCCTCTCCTGTAAAACTAGTTAATAGCAGTGGGTCCCCCCTCTCCTGTAAAACTAGTTAAAAGTGGGTCCCCCCTCCTGGTAAAACTAGTTAATAGCAGTGGGTCCCTCTCTGGTAAAACTAGTTAATCACAGTGGGTCCCCTCCTCTCCTGTAAAACTAGTTAATCACAGTGGGTCCCCTCCTCTCCTGTAAAACTAGTTAATCACAGTGGGTCCCCTCCTCCTGTAAAACTAGTTAATACAGTGGGTCCCCTCCTCTCCTGTAAAACTAGTACCAGTGGGTCCCCTCCTCTCCGGTAAAACTAGTTAATAGCAGTGGGTCCCCTCCTCTCCTGTAAAACTAGTTAATAGCAGTGGGTCCCCCCTCTCCTGTAAAACTAGTTAATAACAGTGGGTCCCCTCCTCTCTGGTAAAACTAGTTAATCACAGTGGGTCCCCTCCTCTCCTGTAAAACTAGTTAATAACAGTGGGTCCCCTCCTCTCCTGTAAAACTAGTTAATAACAGTGGGTCCCCTCCTCTCCTGTAAAACTAGTTAATAGCAGTGGGTCCCCTCTCCTGTAAAACTAGTTAATACAGTGGGTCCCCTCCTGTAAAACTAGTTAAACAGTGGGTCCCCTGTAAAACTAGTTAATCCTGTAAAACTAGTTAATCACAGTGGGTCCCCTCCTCTCCTGTAAAACTAGTTAATACAGTGGGTCCCCCCTCTCCTGTAAAACTAGTTAATAGCAGTGGGTCCCCTCTCCTGTAAAACTAGTTAATAGCAGTGGGTCCCCTCCTCCTGTAAAACTAGTTAATCACAGTGGGTCCCCTCTCCTGTAAAACTAGTTAATAGCAGTGGGTCCCCTCCTCTCTGGTAAAACTAGTTAATCACAGTGGGTCCCCTCTAGTTAATAACAACTGGTAAAACTAGTTAATAGCAGTGGGTCCCCTCCTCTCCTGTAAAACTAGTTAATAGCAGTGGGTCCCCTCCTCTCCTGTAAAACTAGTTAATCACAGTGGGTCCCCTCCTCCTGTAAAACTAGTTAATCACAGTGGGTCCCCTCCTCTCTGTAAAACTAGTAAAACTAGTAAAACTAGTTAATCACAGTGGGTCCCCTCCTCTACTGTAAAACTAGTTAATCACAGTGGGTCCCCTCTCCTGTAAAACTAGTTAATCACAGTGGGTCCCTCTCTCCTGTAAAACTAGTTAATCACAGTGGGTCCCCTCCTCCTGTAAAACTAGTTAATCACAGTGGGTCCCCTCTCCTGTAAAACTAGTTAATAGCAGTGGGGGTAAAACTAGTTAATCACAGTGGGTCCCCCCTCTCCTGTAAAACTAGTTAATACAGTGGGTCCCCTCTCCTGTAAAACTAGTTAATAGCAGTGGGTCCCCTCCTCTCTGGTAAAACTAGTTAATCACAGTGGGTCCCCTCCTGTAAAACTAGTTAATCACAGTGGGTCCCCTCTCCTGTAAAACTAGTTAATCACAGTGGGTCCCCTCCTCTCTGTAAAACTAGTTAATACAGTGGGTCCCCCTCTCCTGTAAAACTAGTTAATAGCAGTGGGTCCCCCCTCTCCTGTAAAACTAGTTAATAGCAGTGGGTCCCCCCTCTCCTGTAAAACTAGTTAAACAGTGGGTCCCCTCCTCTCCTGTAAAACTAGTTAATAGCAGTGGGTCCCCTCCTCTCTGTAAAACTAGTTAATAAAACTAGTTAATAACAGTGGGTCCCCTCCTCTCTGGTAAAACTAGTTAATAGCAGTGGGTCCTCTCCTCTCCTGTAAAACTAGTTCATCACAGTGGGTCCCCTCCTCTACTGTAAAACTAGTTAATCACAGTGGGTCCCCTCCTCTACTGTAAAACTAGTTAATCAAAGTGGGTCCCCTCCTCTACTGTAAAACTAGTTAATCACAGTGGATCCCCTCCTCTACTGTAAAACTAGTTAATCACAGTGGGTCCCCTCCTCTCCTGTAAAACTAGTTAATCACAGTGGGTCCACTCCTCTACTGTAAAACTAGTTAATCACAGTGGGTCCCCTCTCCTGTAAAACTAGTTAATCACAGTGGGTCCCCTCTCCTGTAAAACTAGTTAATAGCAGTGGGTCCCCTCCTCTCCGGTAAAACTAGTTAATCACAGTGGGTCCCCTCCTGTAAAACTAGTTAATACCAGTGGGTCCCCTCTCCTGTAAAACTAGTTAAAGCACTGGTAAAACTAGTTAATCACAGTGGGTCCCCCCTCTCCTGTAAAACTAGTTAATAGCAGTGGGTCCCCTCCTCTCTGGTAAAACTAGTTAATACCAGTGGGTCCCCTCCTGTAAAACTAGTTAATACCAGTGGGTCCCCTCCTCTCTGGTAAAACTAGTTAATACCAGTGGGTCCCCTCCTCTCCTGTAAAACTAGTTAATACCAGTGGGTCCCCTCCTCTCTGGTAAAACTAGTTAATAGCAGTGGGTCCCCTCCTGTAAAACTAGTTAATAACAGTGGGTCCCCTCCTGTAAAACTAGTTAATAACAGTGGGTCCCCTCCTCCTGTAAAACTAGTTAATCACAGTGGGTCCCCTCCTCTCCTGTAAAACTAGTTAATCACAGTGGGTCCCCTCCTCTCCTGTAAAACTAGTTAATAACAGTGGGTCCCCTCCTCCTGTAAAACTAGTTAATACAGTGGGTCCCCTCCTCTCCTGTAAAACTAGTTAATCACAGTGGGTCCCCCTCTCCTGTAAAACTAGTTAATCACAGTGGGTCCCCTCTCCTGTAAAACTAGTTAATCACAGTGGGTCCCCTCCTCTCCTGTAAAACTAGTTAATCACAGTGGGTCCCCCAGTGGGTCCTGTAAAACTAGTTAATAGCAGTGGGTCCCCCCTCTCCTGTAAAACTAGTTAATAGCAGTGGGTCCCCCCTCTCCTGTAAAACTAGTTAATCACAGTGGGTCCCCTCCTCTCCTGTAAAACTAGTTAATAGCAGTGGGTCCCCTCCTCTCTGGTAAAACTAGTTAATCACAGTGGGTCCCCCCTCTCCTGTAAAACTAGTTAATAACAGTGGGTCCCCCCTCCTGTAAAACTAGTTAATAGCAGTGGGTCCCCTCCTCTCCTGTAAAACTAGTTAATAACAGTGGGTCCCCTCCTCTCCTGTAAAACTAGTTAATAACAGTGGGTCCCCTCCTCTCCTGTAAAACTAGTTAATAGCAGTGGGTCCCTCCTCTCCTGTAAAACTAGTTAATCACAGTGGGTCCCCTCCTCTCCTGTAAAACTAGTTAATCACAGTGGGGGTAAAACTAGTTAATCCAGTGGGTCCCCTCTCCTGTAAAACTAGTTAATAGCAGTGGGTCCCCTCCTCTCTGGTAAAACTAGTTAATCACAGTGGGTCCCCTCTCCTGTAAAACTAGTTAATAGCAGTGGGTCCCCTCCTCTCCGGTAAAACTAGTTAATCACAGTGGGTCCCCTCCTGTAAAACTAGTTAATACCAGTGGGTCCCCTCCTCTCTGGTAAAACTAGTTAATCACAGTGGGTCCCCTCCTCTCCTGTAAAACTAGTTAATAACAGTGGGTCCCCTCCTCTCTGGTAAAACTAGTTAATAGCAGTGGGTCCCCTCCTCTCTGGTAAAACTAGTTAATAGCAGTGGGTCCCCTCCTCTCCTGTAAAACTAGTTAATAACAGTGGGTCCCCTCCTCTCCGGTAAAACTAGTTAATCACAGTGGGTCCCATCCTCTCTGGTAAAACTAGTTAATAACAGTGGGTCCCCTCCTCTCCTGTAAAACTAGTTAATAACAGTGGGTCCCCCCCTCCTGTAAAACTAGTTAATAGCAGTGGGTCCCCTCTCCTGTAAAACTAGTTAATCACAGTGGGTCCCCTCTCCTGTAAAACTAGTTAATAGCAGTGGGTCCCCTCCTCTCTGTAAAACTAGTTAATCACAGTGGGTCCCCCCTCTCCTGTAAAACTAGTTAATAACAGTGGGTCCCCTCCTCCTGTAAAACTAGTTAATAGCAGTGGGTCCCCTCCTCTCCTGTAAAACTAGTTAATAACAGTGGGTCCCCTCCTCTCCTGTAAAACTAGTTAATACAGTGGGTCCCCTCCTCTCCTGTAAAACTAGTTAATAGCAGTGGGTCCCCTCCTCTCCTGTAAAACTAGTTAATACAGTGGGTCCCCTCCTCTCCTGTAAAACTAGTTAATACAGTGGGTCCCCTCCTCCTGTAAAACTAGTTAATCACAGTGGGTCCCCTCCTCTCCTGTAAAACTAGTTAATCACAGTGGGTCCCCTCCCTCTCCTGTAAAACTAGTTAATCACAGTGGGTCCCCTCCTCTCCTGTAAAACTAGTTAATCACAGTGGGTCCCCTCCTCTCCTGTAAAACTAGTTAATAACAGTGGGTCCCCTCCTCTCCTGTAAAACTAGTTAATAACAGTGGGTCCCCTCCTGTAAAACTAGTTAATAGCAGTGGGTCCCCTCCTCTCTGTAAAACTAGTTAATCTGTAAAACAGTGGGTCCCCTCCTCTCCTGTAAAACTAGTTAATCACAGTGGGTCCCCTCCTCTCCTGTAAAACTAGTTAATCACAGTGGGTCCCCTCCTCTCCTGTAAAACTAGTTAATACAGTGGGTCCCCTCCTCCTGTAAAACTAGTTAATAGCAGTGGGTCCCCTCCTGTAAAACTAGTTCCAGTGGGTCCCCCCTCTCCTGTAAAACTAGTTAATCACAGTGGGTCCTCTCCTGTAAAACTAGTTAATGCAGTGGGTCCCCCTCCTGTAAAACTAGTTAATCCAGTGGGTCCCTCCTCTCCTGTAAAACTAGTTAATCACAGTGGGTCCCCTCCTCTCTGGTAAAACTAGTTAATAGCAGTGGGTCCCCTCCTCCTGGTAAAACTAGTTAAAACTAGTTAATAGCAGTGGGTCCCCTCCTCTCCTGTAAAACTAGTTAATAACAGTGGGTCCCCTCCTCTCCTGTAAAACTAGTTAATCACAGTGGGTCCCCTCTCCTGTAAAACCTCCCCTCCTGTAAAACTAGTTAATCACAGTGGGTCCCCTCCTCTCCTGTAAAACTAGTTAATCACAGTGGGTCCCTCCTGTAAAACCAGTGGGTCCTCCTGTAAAACTAGTTAATAGCAGTGGGTCCCCTCCTCTCCTGTAAAACTAGTTAATCACAGTGGGTCCCCTCCTCTCCTGTAAAACTAGTTAATCACAGTGGGGGTCCTCCTCTCCTGTAAAACTAGTTAATAGCAGTGGGTCCCCCCTCTCCTGTAAAACTAGTTAATAGCAGTGGGTCCCCCTCTCCTGTAAAACTAGTTAATCAGTAAAACAGTGGGTCCCCCTCTCCTGTAAAACTAGTTAATAGCAGTGGGTCCCCTCCTCTCTAGGTAAAACTAGTTAATCACAGTGGGTCCCCTCCTCTCCTGTAAAACTAGTTAATAACAGTGGGTCCCCTCCTCTCCTGTAAAACTAGTTAATCACAGTGGGTCCCTCCTCTCCTGTAAAACTAGTTAATCACAGTGGGTCCCCTCCTCTCCTGTAAAACTAGTTAATCACAGTGGGTCCCCTCCTCTCCTGTAAAAAACTAGTTAATCAACAGTGGGTCCCCTCCTCTCCTGTAAAACTAGTTAATCACAGTGGGTCCCCTCCTCCCTGTAAAACTAGTTAATCACAGTGGGTCCCCTCCTCTCCTGTAAAACTAGTTAATCACAGTGGGTCCCCTCCTCTCCTGTAAAACTAGTTAATCACAGTGGGTCCCCTCTCCTGTAAAACTAGTTAATCACAGTGGGTCCCCCCTCTCCTGTAAAACTAGTTAATAGCAGTGGGTCCCCTCCTCTCCGGTAAAACTAGTTAATCACAGTGGGTCCAGTGGGTCCCTCCTCTCCTGTAAAACTAGTTAATAGCAGTGGGTCCCCTCCTCTCCTGTAAAACTAGTTAATCACAGTGGGTCCCCTCCTGTAAAACTAGTTAATCACAGTGGGTCCCCTCCTCTCCTGTAAAACTAGTTAATCACAGTGGGTCCCCTCCTGTAAAACTAGTTAAACAGTGGGTCCCTCCTCTCCTGTAAAACTAGTTAATCCAGTGGGTCCCCTCCTCTCCTGTAAAACTAGTTAATAGCAGTGGGTCCCCCCTCTCCTGTAAAACCTCCTCTCCTGTAAAACTAGTTAATACAGTGGGTCCCCTCCTCTCCTGTAAAACTAGTTAATAGCAGTGGGTCCCCTCCTCTCCTGTAAAACTAGTTAATAACAGTGGGTCCCCTCCTCTCTGGTAAAACTAGTTAATAGCAGTGGGTCCCTCCTCTCCTGTAAAACTAGTTAATCACAGTGGGTCCCCCCCTCCTCTAAAACTGTAAAACTAGTTAATCACAGTGGGTCCCCTCCTCTCCTGTAAAACTAGTTAATCACAGTGGGTCCCCTCCTCTCCTGTAAAACTAGTTAATCACAGTGGGTCCCCTCCTCTCCTGTAAAACTAGTTAATCACAGTGGGTCCCCTCCTCTCCTGTAAAACTAGTTAATCACAGTGGGTCCCCTCCTCTCCTGTAAAACTAGTTAATCACAGTGGGTCCCCCCTCTCCTGTAAAACTAGTTAATCACAGTGGGTCCCCCCTCTCCTGTAAAACTAGTTCAGTGGGTCCCCTCCTCTCCGGTAAAACAGTGGGTCCAGTGGGTCCTCTCCTGTAAAACTAGTTAATACAGTGGGTCCCTCCTCTCCTGTAAAACTAGTTAATAGCAGTGGGTCCCCTCCTCCTGGTAAAACTAGTTAATCACAGTGGGTCCCCTCCTCTCCTGTAAAACTAGTTAATAGCAGTGGGTCCCCTCCTCTCCTGTAAAACTAGTTAATCACAGTGGGTCCCCCCCTCCTGTAAAACTAGTTAATACAGTGGGTCCCCTCCTCTCCTGTAAAACTAGTTAATCACAGTGGGTCCCCTCCTCTCCTGTAAAACTAGTTAATACAGTGGGTCCCCTCCTCTCCTGTAAAACTAGTTAATAGCAGTGGGTCCCCTCCTCTCCTGTAAAACTAGTTAATAGCAGTGGGTCCCCCCTCTCCTGTAAAACCAGTGGGTCCCCTCCTCCTGTAAAACTAGTTAATCACAGTGGGTCCCCTCCTCTCCTGTAAAACTAGTTAATAACAGTGGGTCCCCTCCTCTCCTGTAAAACTAGTTAATAAAACTAGTTAATAGCAGTGGGTCCCCTCCTGTAAAACTAGTTAATCACAGTGGGTCCCCTCCTCTCCTGTAAAACTAGTTAATCACAGTGGGTCCCCCCTCTCCTGTAAAAAGTTAATCACAGTGGGTCCCCTCCTCTCCTGTAAAACTAGTTAATAGCAGTGGGTCTCCTGTAAAACCAGTGGGTCCTCTCCTGTAAAACTAGTTAATAGCAGTGGGTAAAACTAGTTAATCCCCTCCTCTCCTGTAAAACTAGTTAATAGCAGTGGGTCCCCTCTCTCTGTAAAACTAGTTCAGTGGGTCCCCTCCTGTAAAACTAGTTAATAACAGTGGGTCCCCTCCTCTCTGTAAAACTAGTTAAACAGTGGGTCCCCTCCTCTCCTGTAAAACTAGTTAATAGCAGTGGGTCCCCTCCTCTCCTGTAAAACTAGTTAATAGCAGTGGGTCCCCTCCTCTCCTGTAAAACTAGTTAATAGCACAGTGGGTCCCCTCCTCTCCTGTAAAACTAGTTAATCACAGTGGGTCCCCTCCTCTCCTGTAAAACTAGTTAATCACAGTGGGTCCTCTGTAAAACTAGTTAATACCAGTGGGTCCCCTCCTCTCCTGTAAAACTAGTTAATAGCAGTGGGTCCCCTCCTCTCCTGTAAAACTAGTTTACAGTGGGTCCCCTCTCCTGTAAAACTAGTTAATAGCAGTGGGTCCCCTCCTCTCCTGTAAAACTAGTTAATCACAGTGGGTCCCCTCCTGTAAAACTAGTTAATAGCAGTGGGTCCCCTCCTCTCCTGTAAAACTAGTTAATCACAGTGGGTCCCCTCCTCTCCTGTAAAACTAGTTAATAGCAGTGGGTCCCCTCCTCTCCTGTAAAACTAGTTAATAGCAGTGGGTCCCCTCCTCTCCTGTAAAACTAGTTAATACAGTGGGTCCCCTCTCCTGTAAAACCAGTGGGTCCCCTCTCCTGTAAAACTAGTTAATCACAGTGGGTCCCCTCCTCTCCTGTAAAACTAGTTAATAACAGTGGGTCCCCTCCTCTCCTGTAAAACTAGTTAAACAGTAACAGTGGGTCCTCTCCTGTAAAACTAGTTAATAGCAGTCAGTGGGTCCCCCTCTCCTGTAAAACTAGTTAATCACAGTGGGTCCCCCCTCTCCTGTAAAACTAGTTAATAGCAGTGGGTCCCCTCCTCTCCTGTAAAAAGTTAATCACAGTGGGTCCCCCTCCTGTAAAACTAGTTAATAACAGTGGGTCCCCTCCTCTCCTGTAAAACTAGTTAATAGCAGTGGGTCCCCTCCTCTCCTGTAAAACTAGTTAATAACAGTGGGGTCCCCTCCTCTCCTGTAAAACTAGTTAATAGCAGTGGGTCCCCTCCTCTCCTGTAAAACTAGTTAATCACAGTGGGTCCCCTCCTCTCCTGTAAAACTAGTTAATAGCAGTGGGTCCCCTCCTCTCTGGTAAAACTAGTTAATCACAGTGGGTCCCCTCCTCTCCTGTAAAACTAGTTAATAGCAGTGGGTCCCCTCCTCTCTGGTAAAACTAGTTAATCACAGTGGGTCCCCTCCTCTCCTGTAAAACTAGTTAATCACAGTGGGTCCCCTCCTCTCCTGTAAAACTAGTTAATAACAGTGGGTCCCCTCCTCTCCTGTAAAACTAGTTAATAACAGTGGGTCCCCTCCTCTCCTGTAAAACTAGTTAATCACAGTGGGTCCCCTCCTCTCCTGTAAAACTAGTTAATACAGTGGGTCCCCTCCTCTCCTGTAAAACTAGTTAATACAGTGGGTCCCCCCTCTCCTGTAAAACTAGTTTAATCAGTGGGTCCCCTCCTCTCCTGTAAAACTAGTTAATAGCAGTGGGTCCCCCCCTCCCCAGTGGGTAGCAGTGGGTCCCCTCTCCTGTAAAACTAGTTAATAGCAGTGGGTCCCTCCTCTCCTGTAAAACTAGTTAATCACAGTGGGTCCCCCCTCCTGTAAAACTAGTTAATAGCAGTGGGTCCCCTCCTCTCTGGTAAAACTAGTTAATAGCAGTGGGTCCTCTCCTCTCCTGTAAAACTAGTTAATAACAGTGGGTCCCCTCCTCTCCTGTAAAACTAGTTAATAGCAGTGGGTCCTCTCCTCTCCTGTAAAACTAGTTAATAGCAGTGGGTCCTCTCCTCTCCTGTAAAACTAGTTAATCACAGTGGGTCCCCTCCTCTCCGGTAAAACCAGTGGGTCCCCTCTCCTGTAAAACTAGTTAATCACAGTGGGTCCCCCCTCTGTAAAACTAGTTAAAACTGTAAAACTAGTTAATAGCAGTGGGTCCCCTCCTCTCCTGTAAAACTAGTTAATAGCAGTGGGTCCCCTCCTCTCCTGTAAAACTAGTTAATCACAGTGGGTCCCCTCCCTCCTGTAAAACTAGTTAATAACAGTGGGTCCCCTCCTCTCCTGTAAAACTAGTTAATAGCAGTGGGTCCCCTCTCCTCTCCTGTAAAACTAGTTAATCACAGTGGGTCCCCTCCTCTCCTGTAAAACTAGTTAAAAACTGTAAAACTAGTTAAACAGTGGGTCCCCTCCTCTCCTGTAAAACTAGTTAATCACAGTGGGTCCCCCCTCCTCTAGTTAATAGCAGTGGGTCCCCTCCTCTCCTGTAAAACTAGTTAATCACAGTGGGTCCCCTCCTCTCCTGTAAAACTAGTTAATAACAGTGGATCCCCTCCCTCCTGTAAAACTCAGTGGGTCCCCCCTCTCCTGTAAAACTAGTTAATCACAGTGGGTCCCCTCCTCTCCTGTAAAACTAGTTAAAAGTGGGTCCCCTCCTCTCCTGTAAAACTAGTTAATACAGTGGGTCCCCTCCCTCCTAAAACTCCTGTAAAACTAGTTAATAGCAGTGGGTCCCCTCCTCTCCTGTAAAACTAGTTAATCACAGTGGGTCCCCCTGTAAAACTCTCCTGTAAAACTAGTTAATCACAGTGGGTCCCCTCCTCTCCTGTAAAATAGTTAATAGCAGTGGGTCCCCCCTCTCCTGTAAAACTAGTTAATAGCAGTGGGTCCCCTCCTCTCCTGTAAAACTAGTTAATAGCAGTGGGTCCTGTAAAACCCAGTGGGTCCCCTCCTCTCCTGTAAAACTAGTTAATAGCAGTGGATTCCCTCCTCTCCTGTAAAACTAGTTAATAACAGTGGGTCCCCTCCTCTCCTGTAAAACTAGTTAATCACAGTGGGTCCCCTCCTCTCCTGTAAAACTAGTTAATACAGTGGGTCCCCTCCTCTCCTGTAAAACTAGTTAATCACAGTGGGTCCCCTCCTCTCCTGTAAAACTAGTTAATAACAGTGGGTCCCTCCTCTCCTGTAAAACTAGTTAATCACAGTGGGTCCCCTCCTCTCCTGTAAAACTAGTTAATACAGTGGATCCCTCCTCTCCTGTAAAACTAGTTAATCACAGTGGGTCCCCCTCTCCTGTAAAACTAGTTAATACAGTGGGTCCCCCTCTCCTGTAAAACTAGTTAATCAGTGGGTCCCCTCTCCTGTAAAACTAGTTAATAGCAGTGGGTCCCCTCCTCTCCTGTAAAACTAGTTAATCACAGTGGGTCCCCCCCTCCTGTAAAACTACAGTGGGTCCCCTCCTCTCCTGTAAAACTAGTTAATACAGTGGGTCCCCTCTCTCTCTGGTAAAACCAGTGGGTCCTCTCCTGTAAAACTAGTTAATAGCAGTGGGTCCCCTCCTCTCCTGTAAAACTAGTAAAACAGTGGGTCCCTCCTCTCCTGTAAAACTAGTTAATAACAGTGGGTCCCCTCCTCTCCTGTAAAACTAGTTAATCACAGTGGGTCCCCTCCTCTCCTGTAAAACTAGTTAATAACAGTGGGTCCCCTCCTCTCCTGTAAAACTAGTTAATAGCAGTGGGTCCCCTCCTCTCCTGTAAAACTAGTTAATAGCAGTGGGTCCCCTCCTCTCCTGTAAAACTAGTTAATAGCAGTGGGTCCCCTCCTCTCCTGTAAAACTAGTTAATCACAGTGGGTCCCCTCCTCTCCTGTAAAACTAGTTAATAACAGTGGGTCCCCTCCTCTCCTGTAAAACTAGTTAATAGCAGTGGGTCCCCTCCTCTCCTGTAAAACTAGTTAATACAGTGGGTCCCCTCCTCTCCTGTAAAACTAGTTAATCACAGTGGGTCCCCTCTCCTGTAAAACTAGTTAATACAGTGGGTCCCTCCTCTCCTGTAAAACTAGTTAATCACAGTGGGTCCCCTCCTCTCCTGTAAAACTAGTTAATAACAGTGGGTCCCCTCCTCTCCTGTAAAACTAGTTAATACAGTGGGTCCCCCCCTCCTGTAAAACTCCTGTAAAGTGGGTCCCCTCCTCTCCTGTAAAACTAGTTAATCACAGTGGGTCCCCTCCTCTCCTGTAAAACTAGTTAATAGCAGTGGGTCCCCTCCTCTCCTAAAACTAGTTAATCACAGTGGGTCCCCTCCTCTCCTGTAAAACTAGTTAATAACAGTGGGTCCTCTCCTGTAAAACCCAGTGGGTCCCCTCCTCTCCTGTAAAACTAGTTAATAGCAGTGGGTCCCCTCCTCTCCTGTAAAACTAGTTAATAGCAGTGGGTCCCCTCCTCTCCTGTAAAACTAGTTAATAGCAGTGGGTCCCCTCCTCTCCTGTAAAACTAGTTAATAGCAGTGGGTCCCCTCCTCTCCTGTAAAACTAGTTAATAGCAGTGGGTCCCCTCCTCTCCTGTAAAACTAGTTAATAGCAGTGGGTCCCCTCCTCTCCTGTAAAACTAGTTAATAGCAGTGGGTCCCCTCCTCTCCTGTAAAACTAGTTAATAGCAGTGGATTCCCTCCTCTCCTGTAAAACTAGTTAATAGCAGTGGGTCCCCTCCTCTCCTGTAAAACTAGTTAATAGCAGTGGGTCCCCTCCTCTCCTGTAAAACTAGTTAATAGCAGTGGGTCCCCTCCTCTCCTGTAAAACTAGTTAATAGCAGTGGGTCCCCTCCTCTCCTGTAAAACTAGTTAATAGCAGTGGGTCCCTCCTCTCCTGTAAAACTAGTTAATAGCAGTGGGTCCCCTCCTCTCCTGTAAAACTAGTTAATAGCAGTGGGTCCCCTCCTCTCCTGTAAAACTAGTTAAAAGTGGATTCCCTCCTCTCCTGTAAAACTAGTTAATAACAGTGGGTCCCTCCTCTCCTGTAAAACTAGTTAATAACAGTGGGTCCCCTCCTCTCCTGTAAAACTAGTTAATACAGTGGGTCCCCTCCTCTCCTGTAAAACTAGTTAATAGCAGTGGATTCCCTCCTCTCCTGTAAAACTAGTTAATAACAGTGGATTCCCTCCTCTCCTGTAAAACTAGTTAATCACAGTGGGTCCCCCCCTCCTCTCCTGTAAAACTAGTTAATAACAGTGGGTCCCCTCCTCTCCTGTAAAACTAGTTAATAACAGTGGGTCCCCTCCTCTCCTGTAAAACTAGTTAATAGCAGTGGGTCCCCTCCTCTCCTGTAAAACTAGTTAATAGCAGTGGGTCCCCTCCTCTCCTGTAAAACTAGTTAATAACAGTGGGTCCCCTCCTCTCCTGTAAAACTAGTTAATAACAGTGGGTCCCCTCCTCTCCTGTAAAACTAGTTAATAACAGTGGGTCCCCTCCTCTCCTGTAAAACTAGTTAATAACAGTGGGTCCCCTCCTCTCCTGTAAAACTAGTTAATAGCAGTGGGTCCCCTCCTCTCCTGTAAAACTAGTTAATAACAGTGGGTCCCCTCCTCTCCTGTAAAACTAGTTAATAGCAGTGGATTCCCCTCCTCTCCTGTGAAAAGAGTTCATCACAGTGGGTCCCCTCCTCTCCTGTAAAACTAGTTAATAACAGTGGGTCCCCTCCTCTCCTGTAAAACTAGTTAATAGCAGTGGGTCCCCTCCTCTCCTGTAAAACTAGTTAATAGCAGTGGGTCCCCTCCTCTCCTGTAAAACTAGTTAATAGCAGTGGATTCCCTCCTCTCCTGTAAAACTAGTTAATAGCAGTGGATTCCCTCCTCTCCTGTAAAACTAGTTAATAACAGTGGATTCCCTCCTCTCCTGTGAAAAGAGTTCATCACAGTGGGTCCCCTCCTCTTCTCTCCTGTAAAACTAGTTAATAGCAGTGGGTCCCCTCCTCTCCTGTAAAACTAGTTAATAGCAGTGGGTCCCCTCCTCTCCTGTAAAACTAGTTAATAGCAGTGGATTCCCTCCTCTCCTGTAAAACTAGTTCATCACAGTGGGTCCCCTCCTCTCCTGTAAAACTAGTTAATCACAGTGGGTCCCCTCCTCTCCTGTAAAACTAGTTAATAGCAGTGGATTCCCTCCTCTCCTGTGAAAAGAGTTCATCACAGTGGGTCCCCTCCTCTTCTCTCCTGTAAAACTAGTTAATAACAGTGGGTCCCCTCCTCTCCTGTAAAACTAGTTAATAGCAGTGGGTCCCCTCCTCTCCTGTAAAACTAGTTAATAGCAGTGGGTCCCCTCCTCTCCTGTAAAACTAGTTAATAGCAGTGGGTCCCCTCCTCTCCTGTAAAACTAGTTAATAGCAGTGGAGTCCCTCCTCTCCTGTAAAACTAGTTAATAACAGTGGGTCCCCTCCTCTCCTGTAAAACTAAAACAGTGGGTCCCCCCTCCTCTCCTGTAAAACTAGTTAATAACAGTGGGTCCCCTCCTCTCTGGTAAAACTAGTTAATCACAGTGGGTCCCCTCCTCTCCTGTAAAACTAGTTAATAGCAGTGGGTCCCCTCCTCTCCTGTAAAACTAGTTAATAACAGTGGGTCCCCTCCTCTCCTGTAAAACTAGTTAATAGCAGTGGGTCCCCTCCTCTCTTGTAAAACTAGTTAATAGCAGTGGGTCCCCTCCTCTCCTGTAAAACTAGTTAATAACAGTGGGTCCCCTCCTCTCCTGTAAAACTAGTTAATACAGTGGGTCCCCCCCTCTCCTGTAAAACTAGTTCCAGTGTCCCCTCCTCTCCTGTAAAACTAGTTAATAGCAGTGGGTCCCCTCCTCTCCTGTAAAACTAGTTAATAACAGTGGATTCCCTCCTCTCCTGTAAAACTAGTTAATAACAGTGGGTCCCCTCCTCTCCTGTAAAACTAGTTAATAACAGTGGGATTCCCTCCTCTCCTGTAAAACTAGTTAATAACAGTGGATTCCCTCCTCTCCTGTAAAACTAGTTAATAACAGTGGGATTCCCTCCTCTCCTGTAAAACTAGTTAATAACAGTGGATTCCCTCCTCTCCTGTAAAACTAGTTAAAACAGTGGTTCCCTCCTCTCCTGTAAAACAGTTAATAACAGTGGATTCCCTCCTCTCCTGTAAAACTAGTTAATCACAGTGGGTCCCCTCCCTCTCCTGTAAAACTAGTTAATCACAGTGGGTTCCCTCCTCTCCTGTAAAACTAGTTAATAACAGTGGATTCCCTCCTCTCCCAGTGGGTCCCCTCCTCTCCTGTAAAACTAGTTAATAACAGTGGGTCCCCTCCTCTCCTGTAAAACTAGTTAATAACAGTGGGTCCCCTCCTCTCCTGTAAAACTAGTTAATAGCAGTGGGTCCCCTCCTCTCCTGTAAAACTAGTTAATAACAGTGGGATTCCCTCCTCTCCTGTAAAACTAGTTAATCACAGTGGGATTCCCTCCTCTCCTGTAAAACTAGTTAATAACAGTGGGTCCCCTCCTCTCCTGTAAAACTAGTTAATAACAGTGGGTCCCCCCTCCTCTCCTGTAAAACTAGTTAATAACAGTGGATTCCCTCCTCTCCTGTAAAACTAGTTAATAACAGTGGGATTCCCTCCTCTCCTGTAAAACTAGTTAATAACAGTGTCCCTCCTCTCCTGTAAAACTAGTTAATAACAGTGGATTCCCTCCTCTCCTGTAAAACTAGTTAATAACAGTGGGATTCCCTCCTCTCCTGTAAAACTAGTTAATAACAGTGGGTCCCCCCCCTCCTCTCCTGTAAAACTAGTTAATAACAGTGGGATTCCCTCCCCTCCTCCTGTAAAACCTGTAAAACTAGTTAATCACAGTGGGTCCCCTCCTCTCCTGTAAAACTAGTTAATAACAGTGGATTCCCTCCTCTCCTGTAAAACTAGTTAATAGCAGTGGATTCCCTCCTCTCCTGTAAAACTAGTTAATAACAGTGGATTCCCTCCTCTCCTGTAAAACTAGTTAATAACAGTGGGTCCCCTCCTCTCCTGTAAAACTAGTTAATAGCAGTGGGTCCCCTCCTCTCCTGTAAAACTAGTTAATAGCAGTGGATTCCCTCCTCTCCTGTAAAACTAGTTAATAGCAGTGGATTCCCTCCTCTCCTGTAAAACTAGTTAATAGCAGTGGGTCCCCTCCTCTCCTGTAAAACTAGTTAATAACAGTGGATTCCCTCCTCTCCTGTAAAACTAGTTAATAACAGTGGGTCCCCTCCTCTCCTGTAAAACTAGTTAATAACAGTGGATTCCCTCCTCTCCTGTAAAACTAGTTAATAACAGTGGGTCCCCTCCTCTCCTGTAAAACTAGTTAATAGCAGTGGATTCCCTCCTCTCCTGTAAAACTAGTTAATAGCAGTGGATTCCCTCCTCTCCTGTAAAACTAGTTAATAAAACAGTGGGTCCCCTCCTCTCCTGTAAAACTAGTTAATAGCAGTGGGTCCCTCCTCTCCTGTAAAACTAGTTAATAACAGTGGGTCCCTCCTCTCCTGTAAAACTAGTTAATAACAGTGGATTCCCCTCCTCTCCTGTAAAACTAGTTAATAGCAGTGGGTCCCCTCCTCTCCTGTAAAACTGGGTCCCTCTCTCCTGTAAAACTTAATAACAGTGGATTCCCCTCTCCTGTAAAACTAGTTAAAACAGTTAATAACAGTGGGTCCCTCCTCTCCTGTAAAACTAGTTAATAACAGTGGATTCCCTCCTCTCCTGTAAAACTAGTTAATAACAGTGGTCCCCTCCTCTCCTGTAAAACTAGTTAATAACAGTGGATTCCCCTCCTCTCCTGTAAAACTAGTTAATAACAGTGGATTCCCCTCCTCTCCTGTAAAACTAGTTAATAGCAGTGGGTCCCCTCCTCTCCTGTAAAACTAGTTAATAACAGTGGGTCCCCTCCTCTACTGTAAAACTAGTTAATAGCAGTGGGTCCCCTCCTCTCCTGTAAAACTAGTTAATAACAGTGGATTCCCTCCTCTCCTGTAAAACTAGTTAATAGCAGTGGGTCCCCTCCTCTCCTGTAAAACTAGTTAATAACAGTGGATTCCCTCCTCTCCTGTAAAACTAGTTAATAACAGTGGGTCCCCTCCTCTCCTGTAAAACTAGTTAATAGCAGTGGGTCCCCTCCTCTCCTGTAAAACTAGTTAATAGCAGTGGATTCCCTCCTCTCCTGTAAAACTAGTTAATAACAGTGGATTCCCCTCCTCTCCTGTAAAACTAGTTAATAACAGTGGGTCCCCTCCTCTCCTGTAAAACTAGTTAATAACAATTCCCTCCTCTCCTGTAAAACTAGTTAATAACAGTGGATTCCCTCCTCTCCTGTAAAACTAGTTAATAACAGTGGATTCCCTCCTCTCCTGTAAAACTAGTTAATAGCAGTGGGTCCCCTCCTCTCCTGTAAAACTAGTTAATAACAGTGGGTCCCCTCCTCTCCTGTAAAACTAGTTAATAGCAGTGGGTCCCCTCCTCTCCTGTAAAACTAGTTAATAGCAGTGGATTCCCTCCTCTCCTGTAAAACTAGTTAATAGCAGTGGGTCCCCTCCTCTCCTGTAAAACTAGTTAATAGCAGTGGGTCCCCTCCTCTCCTGTAAAACTAGTTAATAACAGTGGGTCCCCTCCTCTCCTGTAAAACTAGTTAATCACAGTGGGTCCCCTCCTCTCCTGTAAAACTAGTTAATCACAGTGGGTCCCCTCCTCTCCTGTAAAACTAGTTAATAGCAGTGGGTCCCCTCCTCTCCTGTAAAACTAGTTAATAGCAGTGGGTCCCCTCCTCTCCTGTAAAACTAGTTAATCACAGTGGTCCCCTCCTCTCCCCAGTGGGTCCCCTCCTCTCCTGTAAAACTAGTTAATAACAGTGGGTCCCCTCCTCTCCTGTAAAACTAGTTAATAACAGTGGGTCCCCTCCTCTCCTGTAAAACTAGTTAATAACAGTGGGTCCCCTCCTCTCCTGTAAAACTAGTTAATAGCAGTGGGTCCCCTCCTCTCCTGTAAAACTAGTTAATAGCAGTGGATTCCCTCCTCTCCTGTAAAACTAGTTAATAGCAGTGGATTCCCTCCTCTCCTGTGAAAAGAGTTAATCACAGTGGGTCCCCTCCTCTCCTGTAAAACTAGTTAATAACAGTGGATTCCCTCCTCTCCTGTAAAACTAGTTAATCACAGTGGATTCCCTCCTCTCCTGTAAAACTAGTTAATAACAGTGGATTCCCTCCTCTCCTGTAAAACTAGTTAATCACAGTGGATTCCCTCCTCTCCTGTAAAACTAGTTAATAACAGTGGATTCCCTCCTCTCCTGTGAAAAGAGTTCATCACAGTGGGTCCCCTCCTCTCCTGTAAAACTAGTTAATAACAGTGGATTCCCTCCTCTCCTGTAAAACTAGTTAATAACAGTGGATTCCCTCCTCTCCTGTGAAAAGAGTTCATCACAGTGGGTCCCCTCCTCTCCTGTAAAACTAGTTAATAACAGTGGATTCCCTCCTCTCCTGTGAAACTAGTTCATCACAGTGGGTCCCCTCCTCTCCTGTAAAACTAGTTAATAACAGTGGATTCCCTCCTCTCCTGTAAAACTAGTTAATCACAGTGGGTCCCCTCCTCTCCTGTAAAACTAGTTAATAACAGTGGATTCCCTCCTCTCCTGTGAAAAGAGTTCATCACAGTGGGTCCCCTCCTCTCCTGTAAAACTAGTTAATAACAGTGGATTCCCTCCTCTCCTGTAAAACTAGTTAATCACAGTGGATTCCCTCCTCTCCTGTAAAACTAGTTAATCACAGTGGATTCCCTCCTCTCCTGTAAAACTAGTTAATAACAGTGGATTCCCTCCTCTCCTGTAAAACTAGTTAATAACAGTGGATTCCCTCCTCTCCTGTAAAACTAGTTAATAACAGTGGATTCCCTCCTCTCCTGTAAAACTAGTTAATAGCAGTGGATTCCCTCCTCTCCTGTGAAAAGAGTTCATCACAGTGGGTCCCCTCCTCTTCTCTCCTGTAAAACTAGTTAGTCACAGTGAGTCAGCCTCCTCTCATTGAAAAAAAAAGTTAATCACAGTGGATTTCCTCCTCTCCTCTAAAACCAGTTCATCACAGTGGGTCCCCTCCTCTCCTGTAAAAATACTTTCGCTGAGGGAATAGACATTATTATAATAAAGAATTTTAGACAAAAAAATGCAATAAACTTATTAAACGTCATAAAAACTCTCTCATAAGTGCAGTTTACCAACTTCTGAGGGAATAAACTCTCTTATGTTTATTTTAATAAACAGACTAAACTTTGTTATCAGTTTATCATATGATTCATGTTTAAAGTCAAGTGTAAAACTATTTAAATGCTCAGGTAATGTCTCAAAAAAGGCAGGCATTGCTATGGCTATACACGACTGACACTTTCGAATCAGAGACAGATGCTTATGCACATCCCCCATCCCCTGCCACATCTCCCTAGCAAAACCCAAACCTTCTTAAAGGTTACAGCTCACACTGTTACACCTAGTGGCCGGTTTCCACGTCATCCCCCAATGTCCTCAGACATGCATGTACGTCGAATACTGACTTGTATCACAGGTGACCTGCGTGAGTATATTATATTTTGTATTTTCCGGATAGTAAGATATTTTAAACACCACAGACAAAGTAAAAACCACTGAAAGGGAACAAAGTTCAATTCTGTGTTTGTTTAGAATGAAGGATGACATTATGAGGATTTCCGGAGTGCAAATATCACCCAAATTCCCTCATGTAATTTGGTGTGACTGTGAGCTAAAGTCATTTGGTGTTAATTCAATTTGAAGTCACATCTGTTGCCTTATGAAATGAAATCAGAAGCTATCCACATCATGCTCTCTCTCTCTGTCTCCCTCTCTCTCCCTCCCTCCCATTCCCTACCTCTCTTTTTCTTAATCTTTGTTCTTGACTCTCTCTCAATCTCTCTTTGCCTCGCTCTCTTTCCTCCCTCCCTCTCTCGCTCTCTTTCCTCCCTCCCTCTCTTGCTCTCTTTCCTCCCCCCCTCTCTCGCTCTCTTTCCTCCCCCTCTCTCGCTCTCTTTCCTCCCTCCCTCTCTCGCTCTCTTTCCTCCTCCCTCTCTCGCTCTCTTTCCTCCCTCCCTCTCTCGCTCTCTTTCCTCCCTCCCTCTCTCGCTCTCTTTCCTCCCCCTCTCTCGCTCTCTTTCCTCCCTCCCTCTCTCGCTCTCTTTCCTCCCTCCCTCTCTCGCTCTCTTTCCTCCCTCCCTCTCTCGCTCTCTTTCCTCCCCCCTCTCTCGCTCTCTTTCCTCCCTCCCTCTCTCGCTCTCTTTCCTCCCTCCCTCTCTCGCTCTCTTTCCTCCCTCCCTCTCTCGCTCTCTTTTTCTCTCACTATTTTTCTTAATCTTTCTCTTTCCCTCTTTCTCCCTCTCCCTCACTCTTTTTCTCTCTCACCCTCTCTCTCTCTTACACACACACACACACACACACACACACACACACACACACACACACACACACACACACACACACACACACACACACACAAACACAGACCCCCTCCCACACAAGCAAACACACACACACATTCCTCCTATGACCTTGGGCTTCCTCAGTACAGGTCATATAAAAGAGAGTGTTTTGATTCTCAAGGAGAATCTCCAGACGGGACAACCGATAACCATGTTCAACAGATGACCACATCTGATACTCCCCCCCTTGTTGGTTAGCTAGCTGAGAGAGTGCTGTTGTACATTGATACTTCTAACCAGCTCTCACAGTCTCACGTCAGAATTAGACAGAATTAGACATCCATGTTTCTCAAGCATCAAATTTCCAAGTTGTTTGAAACGTCAAATTTCAAAGTGTTTAGGCATTAACTCCAAATTTGTAAGGTTAGGGTTAAGGTTAGCCATTAACCCTCGAATGGTTAAGGTAAGGGTTAAGGTTAGCCATTAACCCTCGAATGGTTAAGGTAAGGGTTAAGGTTTGTGATAGGCAAAAAAATGTACAAAATAACTTTCTATCACTGGATTGAACATGCGAACAGGCACAAGAGGCAGATGCTAATTGAAAGTAACAGCGCTCACTGTTGCCCCTAGTGGCCGGTTTCCACGTCATCTCCCAACGTTCTCAGAAATGGAAGGACATGAATTGTATCATGGGTGACCTGGTTGGATAATCCACCCCTGGTTGATTAGCTAGCTGAGAGCTGTGGTACATTGTGTGCATTGTGTCATGATGTTCCTTCCTGTTCCTTTCAAGTGTTTTACTTTCCAGTTTGATATTTTATGAACGTTGGCCAGAGGATACACCAGAAATATGTGTGACTGTGATGTGAATTATGACAGCCACAAAATAGAGTGAGAGAGGAGAGAGAGAGAGAGTGTGTGTGTGTGTGTGTGTGTGTGTGTGTGTGTGTGTGTGTGTGTGTGTGTGTGTGTGTGTGTGTGTGTGTGTGTGTGTGTGTGTGTGAGAGAGAGAGAGAGAGAGAGAGAGAGAGAGAGAGAGAGAAAGAGCGAAAAAGGGAGGTGAAGAAAGAGACAGACAGACAGAAAGAGAGACGCATGCTTCTGCATGGTTCAGTGAGTATTGATCAAGTGTCAGGGACAGGAAGATAGATCACTGTAAGCCCCCCTCCTCCCTCTCCTTCACTCCTATCCTCCTCCTCTATCTCTCACTCAATCAATCAATCAGTCAGTAGTGTTGGTTCGAATCTTTGTCAGGGTAAGGGATGAGGAAACCACCTGAACTCCTCACAGTATACCGCATCCATCTCTCATTTTCTCCCTCACTTTTACACTCATTCTCTCTATCTGTACTCCTCCCTATCCTTTTTCTCTGATATCAATGTCATTCAACCCCCTCTCTTTCCATTTCTCCACCTCCACATCTCTTCATCCCTCCATCTCTCCATCCTGCACTCCATTCCATTTCTTCATCTCACTATTTCTCCATTTCTCCATCTTGGCATCGCTATACATCTCTCACTCTTCCTCTGTCCATCTCATATAGAACATTGATGAAATGCTGATGTGAAGTTATTTGTTGCTTACTTCTTTGACAGACAGGGTTAATACATCATGATGATAATAGCATAGCCCTTTAACCTCATACCCGTATATGGGTTTAAAAATGGCAGATTTGGACGCTGATAAGCGCCTAAATTGGAACGGAGTGGTTATACAGTATCTCAAGGTCTCCGCTTCACAGCTCTGTATGAGTATTGATTGACAGTCCTTCTGAACGTGAGCACCACGCTTAACAACAAGTTGCCCCCATCCATCCTGCTAATTGGGCAACTTTTGCTCATTTCTTGTTGTCTGAGTGAGGGAAATGCCGTAAATTACGATGTATTTTGAAAGATGAGATGTTGAGGATTGGAATAAATACCACTTTGATGTCATAAAAGGAAGCCAAAATACATATCATAAAACTCAGGAAATATACAGTGTCAACATTTATGATCCTGTTTGACGTACAATTACAAGATGACATGGCGTTATACACTGGGTTTTCCTGAACAGAATGTGTTTTTGTATTGTGAAGAAAATATGCCGAGGACCACACATCTGAATGCACTCTTGACTGTAATGTATCTAGTCAGAACAAGCTTTAAAATGATGCACACTTGACCCAGATTGCTATTTAGAATGGACTGTATTTGGATTATGTAAACAACAACAGTAATTGTGTACAGGCAGGGATGCAGGGCTGTGTTCCAAACAACACAACTGCAAGTGTGCTTGCTCTAGTTCCTCAACGGCACAGCTAGGAGACCTATTAAAGAAGAGTCTTAAACTATGAGATTATTTTCTGTCTTAAAAGTGCATTGAAACACCAGTTAGACCTCTACTTCAAACCCATGTCATTTTTTCTGCACCTACCCCAAATTTTCCAAGAATATCCTTGATGTTTTAGTTAGTTGCTAGCTTGTTAGCGAGCTAGTTAGCTGGCTAGCCAGTTCAAGTAAATAACCGGAGTATAGCTGACAACGTTTTAACTTTAGCTACGTTTTATTCATAATTACAGGAAAATAAACCCAGCACAACACCATCATTATTTACAAGGTAAAATAGCTTATGGTTGTGAGTGTCACAAAATAAATACACCACCACACCACAGTCATTGTAACCCACAGGCAGCATAGGGTTGTCTGTCTTTCTTTTATCTCTCTCTCTTTATCTCTCTTTCTCCCTCTCTCGATGTTATCATGATGTTTGGCCAGAGGGGTATCCATGAAGCACGCTAGATCTACACAGGGTTTTCTGAGAAGACATTGCTCATCCGCCTGCCGCTAACTCTAGCAGGCTTGTAGCCGCGCGTGCATGTCGCACGTGGCTATTTGAACGCTGAACTTTTCATTGAGACAGTGAAACGTCAATACATGGGCGAGTCGGTGCCACATTTTAATTTTCACCGAAATCAAAGTGAATGAATTCAGCAGGCTGTGGTGTGATTTTTTAAATAATGTGATAGGTATTTTAACGTTTGACTTTTTTTTAACACACAAAAAAAACATTTGTTTTATAAAATCTCTTCTTCCTCAAATGAAGGGGAAGATGATGCAATCTCTGGTCCTCAACTCACGGATCAGACACTTAATTCAGGATAAATGGAGTTAGTCCTGAGTTAGCCTGCCCCAGAGCAGGTTAGTTCTGAAGGATCCGTTACCATAGAAATGTACCTGACTAAAAGGTGAGACACATTTGTCTGACAGGTTATCCAGAGTTGAACTCAAAATTGACCAAAGTTACCTTGCTAACTCCTCAAACCTGCTACCCCTCTGATCAGGTGACCAGGGATTACCCCAATGATGTCAACAAGTCATGGTCCTGGACACAATCCAGGGGAATCTGATTGGCTGCTGCTCCTCCAATCCCAGAATCCCACAGCTTGCACACATTTAGGGTGACTACACACAGAAAGACTGATGGGGGGAGTTAATAAAAGACACTTGGTTAATATGATTACAGACTAATACCAAGACACCCTTCATAGCCCATCATTAAATATAAACACAATAATCAATATAGCTTAATCAGAATGATCAAAATAAATCTAATCTCAAACCCATCAACCAATCATAGATCGATAACGTGGCTCCATAATCAATCACCGAGCGATCACCTTTCTCCCTGATCAATCAAGCCTGTCCCAGTGATAATAATAGATGATTGATGACCAGTTTAGATATATGTTTTAATAAGAATCCATTAATGATGTATGAATGATTTGACATCATATGTTGCAATTTGCTTTAGCGAAGACAGAAATGTTTCCCTGACTGTTTGGAAGACACGATGACAACAACAAGTTTAAAAACAACTATAGAGACAGAAGAGTCAAGCTTGGCGTGTCGCTCCCTCCTTCTCTTCTCTCCTTTAGTGTCTACTACCCCCTGGCTCCCTCCTTCTCTTCTCTCCTTAAGTGTCTACTACTCCCTGGCTCCCTCCTTCTCCTCTCTCCTTTAGTGTCTACTACCCCCTGGCACCCTCCTTCTCTTCTCTCCTTTAGTGTCTACTACCCCCTGGCTCCCTCCTTCTCTTCTCTCCTTTAGTGTCTACTACCCCCTGGCTCCCTCCTTCTCTTCTCTCCTTTAGTGTCTACTACCCCCTGGCTCCCTCCTTCTCTTCTCTCCTTTAGTGTCTACTATCCCCTGGTTCCCTCCTTCTCTTCTCTCCTTTAGTGTCTACTACCCCCTGGCTCCCTCCTCTCTTCTCTCCTTTAGTGTCTACTACCCCTGGCTCCTCCTCTCTTCTCTCCTTTAGTGTCTACTACCCCCTGGCTCCCTCCTTGTCTCTCTCTCCTTTAGTGTCTACTACCCCCTGGCTCCCTCCTTCTCTTCTCTCCTTTAGTGTCTACTCTCTCCTTTGTGTCTACTACCCCCTGGCTCCTCCTCTCTCCTTTAGTGTCTACTACCCCCTGGCTCCCTCCTCTCTTCTCTCCTTTAGTGTCTACTACCCCCTGGCTCCCTCCTTCTCTTCTCTCCTTTAGTGTCTACTACCCCCTGGCTCCCTCCTCTCTTCTCTCCTTTAGTGTCTACTACCCCCTGGCTCCCTCCATCCTCTCTTCTCTCCTTTAGTGTCTACTACCCCCTGGCTCCCTCCTCCTCTTCTCTCCTTTAGTGTCTACTAGCCCTGGCTCCCCCTGGCTCCCTCCTTCTCTTCTCTCCTTTAGTGTCTACTACCCCTGGCTCCCTCCTTCTCTTCTCTCCTTTAGTGTCTACTACCCCCTGGCTCCCTCCTTCTCTTCTCTCCTTTAGTGTCTACTACCCCCTGGCTCCCTTCTCCTCTCTTCTCTCCTTTAGTGTCTACTACCCCCTGGCTCCCTCCTCCTCTCTTCTCTCCTTTAGTGTCTACTACCCCCTGGCTCCCTCCTCTCTTCTCTCCTTTAGTGTCTACTACCCCCTGGCTCCCTCCTTCTCTTCTCTCCTTTAGTGTCTACTACCCCCTAGCTCCCTCCTCTCTTCTCTCCTTTAGTGTCTACTACCCCCTGGCTCCCTCCTTCTCTTCTCTCCTTTAGTGTCTACCCCCTGGCTCCCTCCTCCTCTTCTCTCCTTTAGTGTCTACCCCCTGGCTCCCTCCTTCTCCTCTCTCCTTTAGTGTCTACTACCCCCTAGCTCCCTCCTCTCTTCTCTCCTTTAGTGTCTACTACCCCCTGGCTCCCTCCTTCTCTTCTCTCCTTTAGTGTCTACTACCCCCTGGCTCCCTCCTTCTCTTCTCTCCTTTAGTGTCTACTACCCCCTGGCTCCCTCCTTCTCTTCTCTCCTTTAGTGTCTACTACCCCCTGGCTCCCTCTCTCTTCTCTCCTTTAGTGTCTACTATCCCCTGGCTCCCTCCTTGTCCTCTCTTCTCTCCTTTAGTGTCTACTACCCCCTGGCTCCCTCCTTGTCCTCTCTTCTCTCCTTTAGTGTCTACTACCCCCTGGCTCCCTCCTTGTCCTCTCTTCTCTCCTTTAGTGTCTACTACCCCCTGGCTCCCTCCTTGTCCTCTCTTCTCTCCTTTAGTGTCTACTACCCCCTGGCTCCCTCCTTCTCTTCTCTCCTTTAGTGTCTACTACCCCCTGGCTCCTCCTTCTCTTCTCTCCTTTAGTGTCTACTACCCCCTGGCTCCCTTCTCCTCTCTTCTCTCCTTTAGTGTCTACTACCCCCTGGCTCCCTCCTTCTCTTCTCTCCTTTAGTGTCTACTACCCCCTGGCTCCCTCCTTCTCCTCTCTCCTTTAGTGTCTACTACCCCTGGCTCCCTCCTCCTCTTCTCTCCTTTAGTGTCTACTACCCCCTGGCTCCCTTCTCTTCTCTCCTTTAGTGTCTACTACCCCTGGCTCCCTCCTCTCTTCTCTCCTTTAGTGTCTACTACCCCCTGGCTCCCTTCTCTTCTCTCCTTTAGTGTCTACTACCCCCTGGCTCCCTCCATCTCCTCCCTCCTTTAGTGTCTACTACCCCCTGGCTCCCTCCTTCTCTTCTCTCCTTTAGTGTCTACTACCCCCTGGCTCCCTCCTTCTCTTCTCTCCTTTAGTGGCTACTACCCCCTGGCTCCCTCCTTCTCCTCTCTCCTTTAGTGTCTACTACCCCCTGGCTCCTCCTCCTCTTCTCTCCTTTAGTGTCTACTACCCCCTGGCTCCCTCCTTCTCCTCTCTCCTTTAGTGTCTACTACCCCCTGGCTCCCTCCTCTCTTCTCTCCTTTAGTGTCTACTACCCCCTGGCTCCCTCCTTCTCCTCTCTCCTTTAGTGTCTACTACCCCCTGGCTCCCTCCTCCTCTTCTCTCCTTTAGTGTCTACTACCCCTAGCTCCCTCCTCTCTTCTCTCCTTTAGTGTCTACTACCCCCTGGCTCCCTCCTTCTCTTCTCTCCTTTAGTGTCTACTACCCCCTGGCTCCCTCCTTCTCTTCTCTCCTTTAGTGTCTACTACCCCCTGGCTCCCTCCTTCTCCTCTCTCCTTTAGTGTCTACTACCCCCTGGCTCCCTCCTCCTTCTCTTCTCTCCTTTAGTGTCTACTACCCCCTGGCTCCCTCCTTCTCTTCTCTCCTTTAGTGTCTACTACCCCCTAGCTCCCTCCTCTCTTCTCTCCTTTAGTGTCTACTACCCCCTGGCTCCCTCCTTCTCCTCTCTCCTTTAGTGTCTACTACCCCCTAGCTCCCTCCTCTCTTCTCTCCTTTAGTGTCTACTACCCCCTGGCTCCCTCCTTCTCTTCTCTCCTTTAGTGTCTACTACCCCCTGGCTCCCTCCTTCTCTTCTCTCCTTTAGTGTCTACTACCCCCTGGCTCCCTTCTCCTCTCTTCTCTCCTTTAGTGTCTACTACCCCCTGGCTCCCTCCTTCTCTTCTCTCCTTTAGTGTCTACTACCCCCTGGCTCCCTCCTTCTCCTCTCTCCTTTAGTGTCTACTACCCCCTGGCTCCCTCCTCCTCTTCTCTCCTTTAGTGTCTACTACCCCCTGGCTCCCTCCTTCTCTTCTCTCCTTTAGTGTCCACTACCCCCTAGCTCCCTCCTCTCTTCTCTCCTTTAGTGTCTACTACCCCCTGGCTCCCTCCTTCTCTTCTCTCCTTTAGTGTCTACTACCCCCTGGCTCCCTCCATCTCCTCCTCCTTTAGTGTCGACTACCCCCTGGCTCCCTCCTCTCTTCTCTCCTTTAGTGTCTACTACCCCCTGGCTCCCTCCTCTCTTCTCTCCTTTAGTGTCTACTACCCCCTGGCTCCCTCCTCTCTTCTCTCCTTTAGTGTCTACTACCCCCTGGCTCCCTCCTTCTCCTCTCTTCTCTCCTTTAGTGTCTACTACCCCCTGGCTCCCTCCTTCTCTTCTCTCCTTTAGTGTCTACTACCCCCTGGCTCCCTCCTTCTCTTCTCTCCTTTAGTGTCTACTACCCCCTGGCTCCCTCCTTCTCTTCTCTCCTTTAGTGTCTACTACCCCCTGGCTCCCTCCTTCTCTTCTCTCCTTTAGTGTCTACTACCCCCTGGCTCCCTCCTTCTCTTCTCTCCTTTAGTGTCTACTACCCCCTGGCTCCCTCCTTCTCTTCTCTCCTTTAGTGTCGACTACCCCCTGGCTCCCTCCTTCTCTTCTCTCCTTTAGTGTCTACTACCCCCTGGCTCCCTCCTTCTCCTCTCTCCTTTAGTGTCTACTACCCCCTGGCTCCCTCCTTCTCTTCTCTCCTTTAGTGTCTACTACCCCCTGGCTCCCTCCTTCTCCCCTCTCTCCTTTAGTGTCTACTACCCCCTGGCTCCCTCCTCCTCTTCTCTCCTTTAGTGTCTACTACCCCCTGGCTCCCTCCTTCTCCTTCTCTCCTTTAGTGTCTACTACCCCCTAGCTCCCTCCTCTCTTCTCTCCTTTAGTGTCTACTACCCCCTGGCTCCCTCCTTCTCTTCTCTCCTTTAGTGTCTACTACCCCCTGGCTCCCTCCTTCTCTTCTCTCCTTTAGTGTCTACTACCCCCTGGCTCCCTCCTTCTCTTCTCTCCTTTAGTGTCTACTACCCCCTGGCTCCCTCCTTCTCTTCTCTCCTTTAGTGTCTACTACCCCCCTGGCTCCCTCCTCCTCTTCTCTCCTTTAGTGTCTACTACCCCTGGCTCCCTCCTCCTCTTCTCTCCTTTAGTGTCTACTACCCCCTGGCTCCCTCCTTCTCTTCTCTCCTTTAGTGTCTACTACCCCCTGGCTCCCTCCTTCTCTTCTCTCCTTTAGTGTCTACTACCCCCTGGCTCCCTCCTTCTCTTCTCTCCTTTAGTGTCTACTACCCCCTGGCTCCCTCCTTCTCTTCTCTCCTTTAGTGTCTACTACCCCCTGGCTCCCTCCTTCTCTTCTCTCCTTTAGTGTCTACTACCCCCTGGCTCCCTCCTTCTCTTCTCTCCTTTAGTGTCTACTACCCCCTGGCTCCCTCCTCTCTTCTCTCCTTTAGTGTCTACTACCCCCTGGCACCCTCCTTCTCTTCTCTCCTTTAGTGTCTACTACCCCCCTGGCTCCCTCCTCTCTTCTCTCCTTTAGTGTCTACTACCCCCTGGCTCCCTCCTTCTCTTCTCTCCTTTAGTGTCTACTACCCCCTGGCTCCCTCCTTCTCTTCTCTCCTTTAGTGTCTACTACCCCCTGGCTCCCTCCTCTCTTCTCTCCTTTAGTGTCTACTACCCCCTGGCTCCCTCCTTCTCTTCTCTCCTTTAGTGTCTACTACCCCCTGGCTCCCTCCTCTCTTCTCTCCTTTAGTGTCTACTACCCCCTGGCTCCCTCCTTCTCTTCTCTCCTTTAGTGTCTACTACCCC
>NW_024609832.1:1237500-1277500 GCF_018296145.1 Oncorhynchus tshawytscha
ACCTAGAGGTCAGAGAAGGGTAAAAGATTGCACTGCACACACACACACACACACTATGCCAGAGAATAAACTACGGTATGGTACAGTAGACCTACAGTTTAGTATAGTACCATACCATATAGTTGACCTACAGTAGAGTACAGTATAGTACAGCATAGTACAGCACAGTACAGTACAGTATAGTACAGTATAGTAGACCTACAGTATAGTACAGTACAGTAGACCTACAGTACAGTACAGTACAGTACAGTTGACCCACGGTTCAGTGCAGTACAGTATACTAGACTTGGGAGTCCTCGGGTGGGGCCACAGTGTCTCCTGACCCCTCCTGTCTCAGCCTCCAGTATTTATGCTGCAGTAGTTTATGTGTCGGGGGGCTAGGGTCAGTTTGTTATATCTGGAGTACTTCTCCTGTCCTATTCGGTGTCCTGTGTGAATCTAAGTGTGCGTTCTCTAATTATCTCCTTCTCTCTTTCTTTCTCTCTCTCGGAGGACCTGAGCCCTAGGACCATGCCCCAGGACTACCTGACATGATGACTCCTTGCTGTCCCCAGTCCACCTGGCTGTGCTGCTGCTCCAGTTTCAACTGTTCTGCCTTATTATTATTCGACCATGCTGGTCATTTATGAACATTTGAACATCTTGGCCATGTTCTGTTATAATTTCCACCCGGCACAGCCAGAAGAGGACTGGCCACCCCACATATGCTCTCTCTAATTCTCTCTTTCTTTCTCTCTCTCGAAGGACCTGAGCCCTAGGACCATGTCCCAGGATTACCTGACATGATGACTCCTTGCTGTCCCCAGTCCACCTGACCGTGCTGCTGCTCCAGTTTCAACTGTTCTGCCTTATTATTATTCGACCATGCTGGTCATTTATGAACATTTGAACATCTTGGCCATGTTCTGTTATAATCTCCACCCGGCACAGCCAGAAGAGGACTGGCCACCCCACATAGCATGGTTCCTCTCTAGGTTTCTTCCTAGGTTTTGGCCTTTCTAGGGAGTTTTTCCTAGCCACCGTGCTTCTACACCTGCATTGCTTGCTGTTTGGGGTTTTAGGCTGGGTTTCTGTACAGCACTTTGAGATATCAGCTGATGTACGAAGGGCTATATAAATAAATTTGATTTGATTTGATTTGATTTGACTTACAGTACATACTATATAGTATACCTACAGTACAGTATATTACAGTATAGTAGACCTACAGTATATAAAATAACAGTATAGTACAGTGTAGGGACCAGTGCAGTACAATATAGTAGACCTACAGCAGAGCACAGTATAGCACAGTAATTTACAGTATTGTACAGCACTGTAGACCTATAGGATAATGTAGTATAGTATAGTAGAATATAGTATAGTATAGTTGACCTACAGTACAGCACAGTATAGTATAGTTGACCTACAGTAAAGTATAGTAGACCTACAGTGCAGTATAGTACAGTGTAGTACACGTACAGTATAGCACAGCATGGTAGACCTACAGTATAGTATAGTACAGTATGTTAGACCTACAGTGTAATGTAGTACAGTATAGTAGACCCACAGTACAGTATAGTATACCTGCAGTATAGTATGGTACAGTGGAGTATAGTACAGTATGGTTGACCTACAGTATAGTATAGTATAATACAGTGTGGTAGTGTAGTTGACTTACAGTTCAGTACAGTTCAGTATTTTTTTTACCTTTATTTAACTAGGCATGTCAGTTAAGAACAAATTCTTATTTTCAATGACGGCCTAGGAACAGTGGGTTAACTGCCTGTTCAGGGGCAGTATAGTAGACTTACAGTACATAATAGCAAAGTATACTAGACCTGCAATACAGTAGAGTATAACAGACCCTACAGTATAGTATAGTACAGTATAGTAGACCTATATTATAGTATAGTACAGTACAGTACATTAGAAATACAGTATAGTATCGTATAATATATAGTATACTAGACCTACAGCACAGTATAGTAGACCAACAGTACACTATTGAAATAACTGACCTACAGTACAGTATAGTTGACCTACAGTACAGTATAGTAGACCTACATTACGGTATAGTATAGTCGACCTAAAGTACAGTATAGTAGACCTACAGTACAGTATAGTAGACCTACAGTATCGTATAGCATAATATAGTAGACCTACTATATAGTACAGTAAAGTATAGTAGACCTACTGTCAGCATAGTAGACCTGCAATATATTAAATCACAGTAGTACAGTATAGTAAACCTACAGTATAGTACAGTACAGTACAGTATAGTACAGTATCGTTGCCCTGCTGTATTGTATACCTACAGTATAGTACAGTAAAACTACAGTATAGTGCAGTAAAGTATAGTACAGTGTAGTAGGTCGACCGTATAGTATAGTACAGTGCAGTATAGTACAGTATAATAGACCTACAGTATAGTACAGTACATTATAGTACATATAGTAGACCTACAGTATAGTACAGTACATTATAGTACATATAGTAGACATACAGTATAATACAGTACAGTAAAGTACAGTTTAGTCGACTTACATACAATAAAGTAGAGCTACAGTAAAATACAGGACGGTACAGTATTGTACAGTAGACCTACGGTACTGTACAGTATAGTACAGTACAGTATAGTACAGTATAGTAGACCTACAGTATAGTATAGTAGACCTACAGTACAGTATAGTATAGTACACTACAGTACAGTATAGTACACCTACTGTGCATCAAAGTACAGTTCAGTACAATATAGTACACCTATAGTATAGTACAGTATAGTACAGTATAGTAGACCTATAGTACAGTATAGTACAGTATAGTAGACCTACTATAAAGTACAGTAGAGTATAGTAGACATAGAGTACACTACAGTACAGTATAGTAGACCTACAGTACAGTACAATATAGTAAACCTACTGTATAATACAGTACAGTATAGTACAGTATATTTGACGTACTGTAAAGTAGATCTACAGTATAGTACAGTACAGTATAGTACAGTATAGTACACATATAGTATAGTATAGTACAGTATAGTACAGCTTAGTAGACCTACAGTATAATACAGTACAATATAGTACAGTGTATTAAACCTACAGTATAGTACAGCACAGCATAGTACAGTATAGTACACATGCAGTATAGTACAGTGCAGTATAGTACAGTATAATAGGCATACAGCATAGTACAGCATAGTTCAGTATAGCAGACCTACAGTAAAGTACATACAGTATAGTACAGCATAGTATAGTAGACATACAGTACTGTACAGCGTAGTAAAGTACAGTATAGTACAGTATAGTAGACGTACGGGATAGTGTAGTATAGTATATTATGCCTACAGTGTAGTATGGAACAGTGTAGTACAGTATAGTAAACCTACAGTACAGTATAGTACAGTATAGTAGACCTACAGTACATTACAGGACAGTTCAGTATAGTATTGTATAGTCAGGTATAGTAGACATAGAGTATAGTACAGTATAGTACAGTATGGTAGGCCTACAATACAGTACAGTATGGTAGACATAAAGTACAGTTTAGTACAGTATACTAGACAGTACAGTACAGTGCACTACACTACAGTACAGTACAGTATACTACAGTAGAGTGGAGTAAAGTATAGTAGACCTAAAGCACAGTACAGTACATTATAGTACAGTATTGTAGACCTACAGTCTAGTACTATATATTAGACCTACAGTACAGTACATTATAGTACTGTATTGTAGACCTACAGTATAGTACAGTATAGTACAGTATAGTAAACCGTCAGTATAGAACAGTACGGTATATTACAGTATTGTAAACCTACAGTACAGTATAGTAAAGTAATATACAGTTGATCTACAGTTCAGTACAGTAATATAATATACTGTATATTATATTATTAGTATAGTAGACTTACAGTACATAATAGCAAAGTGTAGACCTGCAATGCAGTAGAGTATAGTATAGCAGACCTACAGTATAGTATAGTACAGGATAGTAGACCTATATTATAGTACAGTAAAGTATATTAGACATACAGCATAGCGTAATATAACATAGTATTTTATACTAGGCCTACAGTATAGTATAGTATAGCTGACCTACAGTATAGTATAGTAGACCAACATTACGGTATAGTATAGTAGACCTACAGTACAGTATAGTATAGCTGACCTACAGTACAGTATAGTAGACCTACATTACAGTAGAGTATAGTAGACCTACAGTATAGTACAGTAAAGTATAGTAGACCTACAGTACATTATAGTACAGTTCAGTACAATATAGTACAACTACAGTACAGTACAGTATAGTCAGTATTGTAGACCTACAGTACAGTATAGAACAGTATAGTAGACCTACAGTATCATGTATAGTACAGTATAGTAGACCTACAGTACAGTACAATATAGCAAACCTACAGTATAGTACAATACACTTTAGTACAGTGTAGTTGAACTATTGTATAGTAGACCCACAGTATAGTACAGTGCAGTATAGTACAGTACAGTATAGTACATTATAGTAGACTACAGTATAGTACAGTAAAGTGTAGTACAGTATAGTAGACCTACAGTATAGTACAGTACAAAATAGTACAGTATATTACACCTACAGTATAGTACATTACAGTATAGTACAGCTTAGTAGACCTACCATATCGTACAGTACAGTATAGTACAGTATAGTAGACCTACAGTAAAGTATAGTACAGTATATTATAGTAGACCTACAGTATACTACAGTACAGCATAGTTCAGTATAGTAGACATACAGTATAGTACAGCTTAGTAGGACTACCGTAAAGTACATTACAGTATAGTAAATCTACAATAAAGTACAGTATAGTAAAGTATGGTACAGTATAGTATAGTAGACCTACATTATAGTACAATGTAGTAAACGTACCAGGCGGTGATACAGCCCGACAGGATGCTCTTGATTGTGCATCTGTAAAAGTTTGTAAGTTCTTTTGGTGATGAGCCAAATTTCTTCAGCCTGCTGAGGTAGAAGAGGCGCTGCTGCTCCTTCTTCACCACGCTGTCTGTGTGGGTGGACCAATTCAGTTTGTCCGTGAAGTGTATGCCGAGGAACTTATTCAAACTTACTACACTCTCCACTACTGTCCCATCGATGTGGATAGGGGGGTGCTCCCTCTGCTGTTTTCTGAAGTCCATGATCATCTCCTTTGTTTTGTTGACGTTGAGTGTGAGGCTATTTTCCTGACACCACACTCCGAGGGCCCTCACCTCCTCCCTAGAGGCCGTCTCGTCGTTGTTGGTAATCAAGCCTACCACTGTAGTGTCATCTGCAAACTTGATGATTGAGTTGGAGGCGTGCATGGTCACTCAGTCATGGGTGAACAGGGAGTACAGTAGAGGGCTCAGAACGCACCCTTGTGGGGTCCCAGTGTTGAGGATCAGCAGGGTGGAGATGTTGTTACCTACCCTCACCACCTGGGGGCGGCCCGTCAGGAAGTCCAGTACCCAGTTGCACAGGGCGGGGTCGAGACAAAGGGTCTCGAGCTTGATGACGAGTTTGGAGGGTACTATGGTGTTAAATGCTGAGCTGTAGTGGATGAACAGCATTCTCACATAGGTATTCCTCTTGTCCAGATGGGTTAGGGCAATGTGCAGTGTGGTTGCGATTGGATCGTCTGTGGACCTATTGGGGCGGTAAGCAAATTGGAGTGGGTCTAGAGTGTTAGATAGGGTGGAGGTGATATGGTCCTTGACTAGTCTCTCAAAGCACTTCATTATGATGGAAGTGAGTGCTACGGGGCGGTAGTTGTTTAGCTCAGTTACCTTAGCTTTCTTGGGAACAGGAACAATGGTGTCCCTCTTGAAGCATGTGGGAACAGCAGACTGGGATAGGGATTGATTGAATTTGTCTGTAAACACACCAACCAGCTGGTCTGCGCATGCTCTGAGGACGTGGCTAGGAATGCCGTCTGGGCCTGCAGCCTTGTGAGGGTTAACACGTTTAAATGTTTTACTCACGCTGCAGTGTAGGAGAGTCCACAGGTTTTGGTAGCGGGCTGTGTCAGTGGCACTGTATTGTCCTCTAAGCGAGCAAAGAAGTTGTTTAGTCTGTCTGGGAGCAAGACATCGTGGTCCGCGACGGAGTTGGTTTTCTTTTTGTAATCCGTGATTGACTGTAGATCCTGCCACATACCTCTTGTGTCTGAACCGTTGAATTGCGACTCTACTTTGCCTCTATACTGACACTTAGCTTGTTTGATTGCCTTGCGGAGGGAATAGCTACACTGTTTGTATTCGGTCATGTTTCCTGTCACCTTGCCCTGATTAAAAGCAGTGGTGAATGTTTCGCGTGAATGCTGCCATCAATCCACGGTTTCTGGTTTGGGAATGTTTTAATAGTTGCTGTGGGTACGACATCGCCGATGCACTTGCTAATTAACTCGCTCACCGAATCAGCGTATTTGTCAATGTAGTTGTTTGACGCAATACGGAACATATCCCAGTCCATGTGATCGAAGCAATCTTGAAGCGTGGAATCATATTGGTCGGACCAGTGTTGAACAGACCTGAGTGCGGGAGCTTCCTGTTTTAGTTTCTGTCTATAGGCTGGAAGCAACAAAATGGAGTCGTGGTCAGCTTATCCGAAAGGAGGGCGGGGGAGGGCCTTATATGCGTCGCGGAAGTTAGAATAACAATGATCCATAACAATGATCCAGGGAGTCTTGTTTTCAGATTAGCCTTTATAAAATCCCCAGCTACAATGAATGCAGCTTCAGGATACACTACTGTACAGTATAGTAGACCTTCAGTAAAATACAGCACTGTACAGTATAGTACAGTAGACATACAGTACAGTACAGTACAGTACAGTACAGTACAGTACAGTACAGTATAGTAGACCTACAATATAGTATAGTTGATGTAAAGTATAGTATAGTACAGTACCGTGGAGCTACAGTACAGTACGGTATAGTACACTACAGTACAGTATAATAGACCTACAGTACATTATAGTACAGTTCAGTACAATATAGTACACCTACAGTACAGTACAGTATAGTCAGTATAGTAAACCTACAGTACAGTATAGAATAGTATAGTATACCTACAGTATCATATAGTGTACTATAGTAGACTTACTATAAACTATAGTACAGTATAGTAGACCTGCAGTACAGTACACTATATTGTACCTACAGTATAGTACAGTACACTATAGTACAGTGTAGTTGACCTACTGTACATTTTAGTAGACCTACAGTATAGTACAGTGCAGTATTGTACAGTACAGTATAGTAGACTACAGCATAGTACAGTAAAGTATAGTACAGTATAGTAGACCTGCAGTATAGTGCAGTACAATATAGTACAGTATATTAAACTTACAGTATAGTAGAGTATAGCATAGTACAGTATAGTACAGCTTAGTAGACCTACCGTATAGTACAATACAGTATAGTAGACCCACAGTAAAGTATAGTACTATATAGTATAGTAGACCTACAGTATACTACAGTACAGCATAGTTCTGTATAGTGGACATACAGCACAGTACAGCTTAGTAGGACTACCGTATAGTACAGTACAGTTTAGTATAGTAGTGTATAGTATAGTATACCTAAGGTATAGTATGGTACAGTGTAGTACAGTATAGTAGACCTACAGTACAGTACAATATAGTACAGTATAGTAGGCCTACAGTATAGTACACCAGAGTACAGTATAGTAGACCTACAATACATTACAGTACAGTTCAGTTCAGTCCAGTATAGTAGACCTACAGTAGAGTACAGTATAGTGTAGTCAAGTATAGTAGACCTACAGTATAGTACAGTATTGTAGACCTACAGTACAGTACAGTATAAAACAGTATAGTAAACACAGTACAGTACAGTTTAGTACAGTATACTAGACATACGGTACAGTACAGTACACTACAGTATAATACAGTATAGCAGACCTTCAACATAGTACAGTACATTATAATACAGTATTGTAGACCTACAGTACGGTATATTAGACCTACAGTGTTGTAGACCTACAGTATAGTACAGTATATTACACTATAGTAAACCTACAGTTCAGTACAGTATAGTACAGTATAGTAAACCTTCAGTATAGTACAGTATGTTACAGTATAGTAAACCTACAGTAAAGTACAGAACAGTACAGTATACAGTGATTATATTTTACATCTGCTTTGCACACACACACACACACACACACACACACACACACGCTCGCACGCACGCACGCACACAGACACACACACACACACACACAAACACACACACACACACATACACAGCAACAGAGAGGGGAAACAACGCAGGAGGGTTGGTTTAAATTAAAATGATATTCTTTGCTTTTGGATATCCCCAACCCTGTCACACAGCCTTCCTAACTGGGAGCTTTGAAAGCGGCAGGTCTGTCACGTTGGAAATGAGAAATGAGGATCTTTCAGCGTAATTTCCTCTCCCACGCTCTTTGCTCTATAGACCCTGCTATCACATCCATTGATCTCTGGTGTCTGGAGACGAGTGGTGGCTGCTCCAGCCTGGAGAGAGAAGACAGTTGGAGACACAGGAGGGAGGGAGGAGTGGGGGAGGATAGATAGACCAGGAGGAAGGAATGGTAGATAAAGATGGTGGGAAAGGAGGGGGAGAAAGATGGTGGGAAAGGAGGGGGAGAAATATGGTGGGAAAGGAGGGGGAGAAAGATGGTGGGAAAGGAGGGGGAGAAAGATGGTGGGAAAGGAGGGGGAGAAAGATGGTGGGAAAGGAGGGGGAGAAAGATGGTGGGGAAGGAGGGGGAGAAAGATGGTGGGAAAGGAGGGGGAGAAAGATGGTGGGAAAGGAGGGAGAGAAAGATGGTGGAAAGGAGGGGGAGAAAGATGGTGGGGAAGGAGGGGGAGAAAGATGGTGGGAAAGGAGGGGGAGAAAGATGTTGGGAAAGGAGGGGGAGAAATATGGTGGGGAAGGAGGGGGAGAAAGATGGTGGGAAAGGAGGGGGAGAAAGATGGTGGAAAGGAGGGGGAGAAAGATGTTGGGGAAGGAGGGGGAGAAAGATGTTGGGAAAGGAGGGGGAGAAAGATGGTGGAAAGGAGGGGGAGAAAGATGGTGGGGAAGGAGGGTGGGAAAGGAGGGGGAGAAATATGGTGGGGAAGGAAGTGGAGAAATATGGTGGGGAAGGAGCGGGAGAAAGATGGTGGGAAAGGAGGGGGAGAAAGATGGGGGAGAAAGGAGGGGGAGAAAGATGTTGGGAAAGGAGAGGGAGAAAGATGGGGGAGAAAGGAGGGGGAGAAAGATGTTGGGAAAGGAGAGGGAGAAAGATGGGGGAGAAAGGGAGACAAGACAAGCGATTAGAAGAAGGAAGAATGGATGGGGAGAAGGGTGGAGAAGATAAGCTGAGAACCATGAAAGAAGACAGGTGGATAGACAGGACATAGGAGGAAGATAAAGGGAGGCTGGCAGGAGGGAGGAAGGAGGAAGATGTTTTGAAAATGTGTTCTGTGACAGGGTGATTCAGTGCTGTTGTAACCAACTGGGGTTTAAATCTGGGTTGTCTGCCCACTAAGCTAAAGCCTAGACATTAGCGTCAGGTCGTTGACAAAGTTACGAATCATAATCATGAGAGCAACATTCACTGAACCAACTCCATTGCATGTTTTCTGCTGCGTTCCAAACCTTCATTTCTGCCCTTGGTGACTCGTCCTTCAGATGGTTACATGCAGTTAGTTCCCCATCTATCTAACGTGGCTTTGAAAGTTCACAATTCAGGGTCACTTTATCTATACAAGACAAAAGGACATACTGTCTGTCTGTCTGTGTGTGTGTGTGTGTGTGTGTGTGTGTGTGTGTGTGTGTGTGTGTGTGTGTGTGTGTGTGTGTGTGTGTGTGTGTGTGTGTGTGTGTGTGTGTGTGTGTGTGTGTGAGTGTGTGTGGTGTGTGTGTGTGTGTGTTGTGTGTGTGTGTGTGTGTGTGTGTGTGTGTGTGTGTGTGTGTGTGTGTGTGTGTGTGTGTGTGTGTGTGTGTGTGTGAGTGTGTGTGGGTGTGTTTGTGCGCCTGCGTGGGCGTGCGTGCTTATGTGTGCGCATGCGTGTGAGGACCGCCACAGGTAAGGAAGACCCAGAGTCACCTCTGCTGCAGAGGATAAGTTCATTAGAGTTACCAGCCTCAGATTGCAGCCGAAATAAATGCTTTACAGAGTTCAAGTAACAGACACATCTCAACATCAACTGTTCAGAGGAGACTGCGTGAATCAGGCCTTCATGGTCGAATTACTGCACTCTCTCAACCAGCTGGAATGGATTTCACTTAACAGGTGTGCCTTCTTAAATGTTAATTTGTGGAATTTCTTTCCTTCGAAATTCGTTTGAGCCAATCAGTTGTGTCCAGGTTGGAGTGATATACAGAAGATAGTCCTATTTGGTAAAAGACCAAATCTATATTATGGCAAGAACAGCTCAAATAAGAAAAGAGAAATTTACAGTCCATCAGTACTTTAAGACATGAAGGTCAGTCAATCCGGAAAATGGCAAGAACTTTGAAAGTTTCTTCAAGTGCAGTCACAAAACCATCAAGCACTATGATGAAACTGGCTCTCATGAGGACCGACACAAGAAAGAAAGACTCTTCTGCTGAAGAGGATAAGTTCATGAGAGTAACCAGAAATTGCAGCCCAAATAAATGCTTCACCGAGTTCAAGTAACAGACACATGTCAAACTGTTCAGAGGAGACTGTGTAAATCAGGCCATCATGGTCCAATTGCTGCAAACAAACCACTACTAAAGGACACCAATAATAAGAAGAGACTTGCATGGACCAAGAAACATGAGCAATGGACATTAGACCGGTGGAAATCTGTCCTTTGGTCTGATGAGTCCAAATTTGAGATTGTTGGTTCCAACCGCTGTGTCTTTGTGAGACGCAGAGTAGGTGAACGGATGATCTCTGCATGTGTGGTTCCCACCGTGAAGCATGGAGGAGGAGGAAAGATGATGTTCTTTGCTGGTGACACTGTCAGTGATTTATTTAGAATTCAAGGCACACTTAAAACCTCTCTAGTACCAGTGGGACGGTAAAGTCCCACCCCAACTTTATTTATTTCACCTTTATTTAACCAGGTAGGCAAGTTGAGAACAAGTTCCCATTTACAATTGCGACCTGGCCAAGATAAAGCAAAGCAGTTCAACACATACAACAACACAGAGTTGCACATGGAGTAAAACAAACATACACTCAATAATACAATAGAAAAATATTTCTACATACAATGTGAGCAAGTGAGGTGAGATAAAAAGGCCATGGTGGTGAAGTAAATACAATATAGCAAGTAAAACACTGTAAAACATACAATTATTATGCACCATTTTAAAGATAAACGTCTTGTAAATCCAACCACAGTGTCCAATTTCAAAAAAGCTTTACAGTGAAAGCACACCATGCGATTATGTTAGGTCAGCGCCTAGTCACAGAAAACCAAACAGCCATTTTCCAGCCAAGGAGAGGGCTCACAAAAGTCAGAAATAGCAATTAATCACTAACCTTTGATGATCTTCATCAGATGGCACTCACAGGACTTCATGTTACACAATACATGTGTGTTTTGTTCGATAAAGTGAATATTTTTGTCCAAAAACCTCCGTTGAAATTGACGCGTACAGTAATCATTGTCTCAAAAAAACATCCGGTGAAATTTCAGAGAGCCACATCAAATGACAGAAATACTCATCATAAAAATTTATGAAGAATACAAGTTTTACACATAGGATTAAAGATAAGCGTCTTGTTAATCCAGCCACTGTGTCAGATTTCAAAAAGGGTTTACTGCGAAAGCACACCATGCGAATATGTTAGGTAAGCACCTAGCCACAGAAAACCATACAGCCATTTTCCAACCAAGGAGAGGTGTCACAAAAGTCAGAAATAGCGTTAAAATGAATCACTTACCTTTGATGATCTTCATCTGGTGGCACTCCCAGGTCTCCATGTTCGACAATGAATGTTAGTTTTGTTTGATAATGTCCTTCTTTATGTCCAAAAACCTCTGTTTTGTTGGTGTGTTTAGTTCAATAATCCAAAGGCACAAAGCGAGCTCTCAACATCCAAACGAAAAGTCAAAAAAGTTAAATAAACGTTTGTAGAAACATGTCAAACGATGTTTAAAATCAATCCTCAGGTTGTTTTTGTCATAAATAATCAATAATATTTCAACCGGACAAAAGCTTTGTCAATAGAAAAGGAGAAACAAGAAATGCGCGCTCCCAATCACGTGCTGGACTCATGTCTGGAAATTTCCACTATCCACTCATTGACAGTGCTGTATCTCCCTCATTGTTTTTAGAGATCGTGAACTGGGTCCTAAGTCTTTGCATGGTGGATAGGCTTTCAATGGAAAAACAGCCTTTCAAAATAATACTACTTCCTGGATGGATTTTCCTCAGCCCGCCATATCAGTTCTGTTATACTCACAGACATGATTTTTTAACCGTTTTAGAAACTTTAGAGTGTTTTCTATCCAAATCTAACAATTATATTCATATCCTAGCTTCTGGGCCTGAGTAGCAGGCAGTTTAATTTTGGCACGCTTTTCATCCAAAATTCCGAATGCTGCCCCCTACCCTAGTTAAAGTTAACCAGCATGGCTACTACAACATTCTGCAGCGATATGCCATCGCATCTGGATTACGCTTAGTGGGACTATCATTTGTTTTTCATCAGGACAATGACACAAAACACACCTCCAGGCTGTGTAAGGGTTATTTGACCAAGAAGGAGAGTGATGGAGTGCTGCATCAGATGACCTGGCCTCCACAATCACCCGACCTCAACCCAATGGAGATGTTTTGGGATGAGTTGGACTGCAGACTGAAGGAAAAGCAGCCAACAAGTGCTCAACATATGTGAGAACTCATTCAAGACTGTTGGAAAAGCATTCTTCATGAAGCTGGTTGAGGGAATGGCAAGAGTGTGCAAAGCTGTCATCAAGGCAAAGGTGGCTACTTGGAAGAATCTAAAATATAGAATGTATTTTGATTTGTTTAACACTTTTTTGGTTACTACATGATTCCATATGTGTTATTTCATAGTTTTGATGTCTTCACTATTATTCTACACTATAGAAAATAGTAAAAATAAAGAAAAAATATGTTGACTGAGTAGGTGTGTCCAAACTTATGACTGGTAGTGTGTATGAACTAGAGCAGTGGTCACCAAACTTTTCTGAGTCAAGATCCCTTTCACATTCAAAAATCAAGCTGAGATCAACTGCTCAGATCTTCTTATTTTTTCAATTAACCTCACACATACAGTTGTGTAGGAATGAGGTTTGGGCACTAGGCCTAATACATTATTAGAGCATATTGGCTATATGATTGGCCTGACAATATTGTTAATCAGACCATATTATATTTCAAAACTCGAGCATTGATAACAAAATAGATCACACTTGTGAGGCACTGTGGAGCATGAATTGAAATAATTAGCTTTTTTATTTTACTGGACTGATGGTACCTGCATCTGATGGTCAACCAGGTCAAATCACCACGGCAGTGATCTTCAGGTCAAAAATTCAGACCTCTAGAAAGATGTCAGAGTTTCCGACTTAGAATTCCGAGTTAGATGACCAATCAAAATTATTTTTCCCAACCGCCTCTCACGGCCCCTGCTCTCTCCTTCCTTTCCTCCTGTGAGACTGACCAGAGAGAGGGGACACCGTATTCTACCTGCTCTCTCCTTCCTTTCCTCCTGTGAGACTGACCAGAGAGAGGGGACACCGTATTCTACCTGCTCTCTCCTTCCTTTCCTCCTGTGAGACTGACCAGAGAGAGGGGACACCGTCTTCCACCTGCTCTCTCCTTCCTTTCCTCCTGTGAGACTGACCAGAGAGAGGGGACACCGTCTTCCACCTGCTCTCTCCTTCCTTTCCTCCTGTGAGACTGACCAGAGAGAGGGGACACCGTCTTCCACCTGCTCTCTCCTTCCTTTCCTCCTGTGAGACTGACCAGAGAGAGGGGACACCGTCTTCCACCTGCTCTCTCCTTCCTTTCCTCCAGTGAGACTGACCAGAGAGAGGTGACACCGTCTTCCACCTGCTCTCTCCTTCCTTTCCTCCTGTGAGACTGACCAGAGAGAGGGGACACCGTCTTCCACCTGCTCTCTCCTTCCTTTCCTCCTGTGAGACTGACCAGAGAGAGGGGACACCGTCTTCCACCTGCTCTCTCCTTCCTTTCCTCCATTGAGACTGACCAGAGGGAGGGGACACCGTCTTCCACCTGCTCTCTCCTTCCTTTCCTCCTGTGAGACTGACCAGAGAGAGGGGACACCGTATTCTACCTGCTCTCTCCTTCCTTTCCTCCTGTGAGACTGACCAGAGAGAGGGGACACCGTCTTCCACCTGCTCTCTCCTTCCTTTCCTCCTGTGAGACTGTATTCTACCTGCTCTCTCCTTCCTTTCCTCCTGTGAGACTGACCAGAGAGAGGGGACACCGTCTTCCACCTGCTCTCTCCTTCCTTTCCTCCAGGGAGACTGACCAGAGAGAGGTGACACCGTCTTCCACCTGCTCTCTCCTTCCTTTCATCCAGGGAGACTGATCAGAGAGAGGAGACACTGTCTTCCACCTGCTCTCTCCTTCCTTTCCTCCAGTGAGACTGACCAGAGAGAGGTGACACCGTATTCTACCTGCTCTCTCCTTCCTTTCCTCCAGTGAGACTGACCAGAGAGAGGGGACACCGTATTCCACCTGCTCTCTCCTTCCTTTCCTCCATTGAGACTGACCAGAGGGAGGGGACACCGTCTTCCACCTGATGGCGAAACTCAAGTCGCACCACATCTGCCTCGTGCACAAATTCATGATGTTCCTGTGACCAGAGGAAGTGAAATATTCCTTAATATTAAAATGGACACGACGAGCTGCTAATAATAATAAAAGGCAGGGCTGTTGATACTTGGCTACTCATTCATTACAGCTGCAGCCCGAGCAGAAGTACGGAGAAGCACGTTTTGTAATAGTGTTATATAAAAACAGAGACAGTGCTGAATATTAACTTAAACATGAACTCATTCATAAAAACAGCAGCTCTTTGACAGTCTCTCTGTGGTCATGGTTTTAAAAGTTATTAAATCTTATGTAGTGTATCGACCCGCACAGACAGCTGTGTGTTAAGTGTTAGGCTATTACTTGGTTGTGTTGTACTTACCAGTACCCAGTGTTCGCGGGGTCCGACATGCCAATCAACCTGCTATCTGCCAATCACGGGAATGCCTGGAATGTTCGGCTGGAGGGGGGTTGGGCAGGGGGATGGAGCATTGGAATTTAAGACCAGGTTTAGCCATTGTTCTCTCTCTTACATCTGGCCTTCACAAGAGGTCACGGTTGTTTTATAGGGTATCCTTCATTTATTTGGCGTGGGCTACGGCCAAACAGTAACCTGTGTAAAGTTGGGTTAATAAACCATCAATTCGTAAACTCAAGGCTCTGTCTGGACAATTGTTCCTTAATGATCTAGTCAGGTCATTACATTGGTGTCAGAAGTAAAAACGTTGTTAAAAGTTAGCCAGCTAGCTAGCTAACGTCTGTGGCTAGCTAACGTAGGTGAGAACGGGGGTTGAAAATGCTTGGAGGGAATCCGAAAGTGAAGGTGGAGGTAGGGGACTATTACGGCCAAGGAGGTGCGTGTGCATGGACGTCGGAGGATCTGGCTAAGGAGACCGCCAGGGCGTCGGAGCCCAGAGGCTGCTTGAGGGAGGACGTTAGAGTAATGGCGGCTGAAGCGGGCATGAGGGCCTCGTCGACTGTGCTTCACTCAAATTCTGGTGGGCAGACCGAAGGGGTGACGTCGACGTGGCGGGACGGGACGAGGAATCTGGGGCTCAAGGATGTAAACAAACATGGCTGCGCCCAATTCCCGGTTGTGTCTGTATCTGTTACCCCGGTATTCCAGGAAGGCGGATTGGGAAGCTTTTCATGCTCAGTTTGAACTGTTAGCTCATTTTAGGGGGTGGTTGGATGAAGATAGGCCACTGCAGTTGGCTTTATGCCTCTCGGATGATGCTCTGGCCTGTTTGATATTGATTAGCCCCGAGGACAGACATGATTATGGTGCTTTAGTGGGAGCACTGAGGAGGCGCTATGGACAGTGTGTACAGCCCGGGCTGCTGCGCTCCGAACTGAGTAATAGACGCAGGTAGCCTGGAGAGCCTCTACGGGTGCTAGCTAATGACATTGAGAGCCTCTCTCAGCGGGCATATGCTCACATGCCCCCCTCCGTGCAGAGCGAGCTAGCACGGGACCAGTTCATACAGGCGCTCTCTCCTACAGAGTTGCGCATACAGACCCATCTGGCTCATCCTGAGTCATTGCAGATAGCCTTGGAGATCGCTTTGGAGAGGGAGCTGGTGTGGGCTGGGGCTTCAGCTGGGGCTTTGGTGTGGGTGCAGTGAGACAGACCCTCTGTGCGAGCTGGGGGGGCAGAGCAGCCCAGAGACGGAAAAGCCTGCATGGGTGGCTGAAATGACTGAACTCATTCATGCTGTGTCGCTACAGGTGACACGAAACACACGCAATGGTCCCAGGGTCTGCTGGGGGTGTGGCCAGCCAGGCCATCTGCACCGGGATTGCCCCATGTCCCCCAGAGCTCAGGGAAACGGCTTGTGGTCTGCATAGACCGGGTAGTGCGGAACTCTGGCTTTCTTTCCCAACCACCTTCATCTTCAGGAGGAGCCCACCGGCACAAATGGGGAAGCAAGGCTCCACTTCCCCCAGAAGCAGATAAGGGCAAGCTGATGGAGCCTGTTGTTGTGGTGTCGCCTGACCTGTGTTGGGGACTTTTGTCATGTCCCTGTCACTGTGGAGGGGGTGTCCTGCTCCACCCTGGTGGACACTGGGTCCACAGTAACCCTGGTGAGGCCGGATATTGTGTCAGATTGGACTCACTGTGAGCCCACAACTGTGCACCTCCGCGAAGTCACAGGAGAGCTGGCACCCATGAAAGGGAAGGGAATAATGACTCTGACAGTAGGGGGCAGGACTGTGCGTCATCTTGTGTGGGTGGCGGCTGTGCAGGACCCTTGTATCCTGGGGTTGGACTTTCTTAGGAGCACAGACTGCCAGTTAGACCTAAATGGGGGCACACTGAGCTTCCAGGGTGGGCCGGCAGTCACCATGGCCCCCCCTAATGTCACATTCACTCAACCCATCAAACCCGTTACTCTAACAGTTAAAGCAACAGAGACTCATGGCTGTCCTCCCCCCCCCCTCCCCCACATCTGTGTGTGACTTTTCCCCAGCCCCCCTGTCACCTACAGCTGTGTGTTACATTCCCCCAGCTACCTTCACGACACATCCCACCATGAGACCGGGCCGCATCCCCCCAGCCCAGCTACCCCAGATGGGAGAGGAGAAGACACTGTCTGCAGTGAGGGAGATATGGGGGAGGAACTGTGTTGGTCTTGACCCCGAGCAGCAGGAACGGTTGTGGCAGTTGCTGTTTAAATTCAGAGACAGCTTTGAGCTGAGTGAGGAAGAGGTGGGTCAGACTCATCTGGTGCAGCATGAGATCGACGCAGGTGATGCTCGACCCATCAAGATGCGTCCCCGCCGTATCCTGCTGGCACACCAGGAGGCGGCAGACAAGGCTGTGTTGGAGACGCAGTGGGCAGACTTCATCGAGCCCTCAGACAGCCCCTGGACGGCGCCAGTCGTCATGGTTCCTAAGAAGGGGGTCAAGCTGAGATTCTGTGTGGACTACAGGCGGCTGAATGAGGTAACCAGGAAGGACTCATACCCCTTATCGATGAGTCACTGGACCTGGTTAGGGGGTCCTCCTAGTTCTCCTCACTAGACCTCCGCAGTGACTACTGGCAGGTGTCCCTCTCCCCAGAGGCCAGAGCCAAAACTGCGTTCTCCACTAACAGAGGACACTGGCAGTTCAAGGTCCTGTGCTTCGGCCTGTGTAACGCCCCAGCTACTTTTGAGTGTTTGATGGACAGGGTGCTGGATGGCTTCCCCCGACAGCAGTGTCTGGTATACCTCGATGACATCCTGGCCCATGGCAGCTCCTTCCAGTCAGCCCTGGTGACACTACAGCGTGTGATGGAGCGTGTGGCTGCCGCAGGTCTGAAGCTCCACCCCGAGAAGTGCCACTTCATGAGGAGATAGGTGTCCTTCTTGGGCCACAGAGTGGGGAAGGAGGGGATCAGCACCATGGAGGACAAGGTGGGGGCTGTCAGAGACTGGCCCATCCCCACTGACCAGCGTCAGTTGAAGAGCTTCCTGGGCCTGGCCTCGTACTACAGGAGGTTTGTATGGGGCTTCTCAAGTGTCGCTGCTCCCTTGAACCGCCTGCTGCCGAAGGACAAGGCTTTCGCTTGGACAGTGGAGTGTGAGGAGGCCTTCAACACCCTCAAACTTGCACTGATCGAGGCCCCCGTGCTCGCCCCCCCCCCAACCTCACCTTGCCCTTTATCCTGGACAGACGCGAGCAATGTGGGCATGGGTGGGGTGCTGGCCCAGGTTGGGCCAGGGGGGAGAGAGTGGTGGCATACTTCAGCAGAAAACTTGACAAACATGAGCACTGCTACTGTGTCACCCGGAGGGACCTCTTGGCTACCCTGGCTTCCATCAAACACTTCAACTACTACCTGGGTGGCCTGCCCTTTACTGTAAGGACTGACCACTCTGCTCTCCAGTGGCTCATGTCTTTCAGAGAGCCAGAGGGGCAGGTGGCACGCTGGTTGGAGGAGCTTCAGCCATATGACTTCACAGTGGTGCACAGGGCAGGGGCACACCACTGCAACGCCGACGCGATGTCCCATAGGCCCTGTACTGCAGACGGCTGCTGCCACTGTGAGCAGAGAGAGGGACGTGGGAAAAAGCTGTGTGCAGAGGAAGGGGCCTGTGCCACAGTGTGTCAGGCGAGCGGCCTGTCTGCTGTGAGCTGCAGACTGTCGACGTGGCTGAATGGGGGCAGCAGCAGGGACGGGACACAGACCTACAGCCAGTGCTACAGTGGGTAGAGGCGCAGGTGAGGCCACGTGGGAAGAGGTGACAGCGCTCTCACTCGCGACCAAAGGGTTGTGGTCAAAGTTTGAGAGACTGCGGCTGGCTGATGGCATGCTACAGCGGGCATGGAAGGAGTCAGCTATGGGAGAGCAGAGGTGGCAGGTGGTAGTCCCAAAAGCACTGCGGGAGGCTGTGCTCCAGAGTACTCATGGGGACACTTTGGGGTCACAAAAGCACTCCGCCGCCTCCGTCAGGGCTTTTACTGGGGGCAGCACAAGAGGGATGTGGAGGACTTTTGTCACCGCTGTGACCACTGCACAGTGAGAAAGGGCCCCCCAGGCCGCTCTCATGCTCAGCTCCAACAGTTCCCAGTAGGGGCTCCCATGGAGAGGGTGGGAGTGGATGTAGTTGGGCCGTTCCCCACCACAGACAGTGCAAACCTTTAGGTACTCACTGTCATGGACTATTTCACGAAATGGCCCGAGGCCTATGCTCTGCCTGACCAGGAGGCAGAGACCATTGATGACTCCCTGACAGCGGGGATGTTCAGCAGGTTTGGAGCTGCAGAGTTCATCCACAGCGACCAAGGCAGAAACTTTGAGTCCTGTGTGTGAGAGGCTGGGTATGCACAAGACCTGCACTACTCCTCTCCATCCTCAAAGTGATGGCCTTGTGGAGCGCTTCAGCAAAACGCTTGGACAGCAGCTGGCCATCGTCTCTCAGCCAAACACCAGCGTGACTGGGACAAGCACCTGCCTATGGTCCTCATGGCATGCCGCTCCGCTGTCCAAGACTCCACCTCCTGCACGCCTGCTCTCCTCATGCTGGAGAGAGAGATCCGCACCCCTGCAGAGATGGTGTTTGGTCGGCCCCTGGATAGCCCTCCTGCTCCCCTGGGGCCGGAGTATGCCCAGAGACTCCAGGACCGCCTGGAGACAGCCCACACCTTCGCCAGAGAGCAGCTGGTGAATGCAGGTATGAGGCAGAAGAGGAACTATGATGTGCACTTTGTGGCTGGGGAGCTGGTCTGGGTCTACAGCCCCCTAAGAAAAAAAGGCAGATGCCCCAAGTTGGACAGTCACTGGGTGGGACCCTGCAGCATCCTGGAGAGGGTAGGGGAGGTTGTTTACTGGGTGCAGCTTCCTCCCAAGGGGCGAAAGGTGGCACTGCACTGGGACAGGTTAGCCCCATACAGAGGGGCCTCTTCTCCCCAAACCCCAGGGACACTCACAATTACCCTCTCTGGCAATGACATTCTCCGTGGACCCACCCCCAGTTGCCCCAGACAAGGCTCCAGACAGCCCTCTCCCCCTGTCTCCCTCCCTGTTTCACCGCGTGGTTCCCTGGAGCCACGGACTGTATTCCTCGTTCCCACATCCTTGTCCCCCATATTCCTGCCTTCATCCCCTGGGTGCCGGAAGTGCAGCCCCCTGCCACGGATTGAGCCCCCTGTTTCACATCTGGCCACTCTGCGACCATCACGGCCACACAGGCAAAGGAGACCTCTGGGTCGCTTCAGAGACTTTTTTGTTCCCTCAGGGACGAGGGACTTTGTGGTGGGGGGGGCTGTGTCCCGACCCGCACAGACAGCTGTGTGTTATGTGTTAGGCTATTAGTTGGTTGTGTTGTACTTACCAGTACCCAGTGTTCACGGGGTCTGACATGCCAATCAACCTGCTATCTGCCAATCACGGGAATGCCTGGAATGTTCGGATGCCGGGCATCCTGGTGGTTGGCGGAGTGGCATGGAGGGGGGTTGGGCAGGGGGATGAAGCATTGGAAGTTAAGACCAGGTTTAGCCATTGTTCTCTCTCTTACATCTGACTTTCACAAGAGGTCACGGTTGTTTTATAGGGCATCTTTCATTTATTTGGCGTGGGCTACAGCCAAAGAGTAGCATGTGTAAAGTTGGGTTAATAAACCATCAATTCGTAAACTCAAGGCTCTGTCTGGACAATTGTTCCTTTATGATCTAGTCAGGTCATTACAGTAGGTTAATAGCCTATTAAACTTGGCTGTGGCCAGTGTCATGGAAGCTCTGTAGCCACTGTGATTTGAGCTATCCGATTGGGCAGCATAGTAGGTGCACTCGATTTAGCCGCAGATTTGCCTGTCTGCTGGGTAGGCGGAGTTTGTTTCATGGGAACACTTTGCTTAACAGGTGCTCAGGATTTTTGATTCAAGTGCACCTACCGGCAACAGCTCAACGCCATTTTAAAAAAGGAGCGACTAGGAATGCCTTGAAGATTCGCGATCGACCGGTTGGCGACCACTGATCTAGAGCTACACTCTAATGAAGTATATATCCATCCTGTGAACTAGCTACCCCCTGTCCTAGTATGTATGTTTCCATCCTCTATACTCCATCCCTGTGTAAAACCATGAGCCTTCTATTAACACACGCACACGCACACACACACACACACACACCATTACCCTTATATAAACCAATACTAATGTCACCCAACAATGAGGGCCCAAAGTATCCCCTCCACTCAACCTCTGTCTTCCATCCCACAACAGATGAACTACATTAGCTAGATCCTGCAAGGGAAGTGGTGGTGATTTACATCGCCACGGCAATAGAATACATTAAGGAGTGCGATACGTCAGACAGAATTAGAATGAACAGAACTGATACTCTAATTCTTAATTCAGAACAGTGTCTCTCTCTTTTTTTCTCTTTTTGTCTCTCTTTCTCTCTCTTCTATGAAAGAGATGGTGATTTGCATTGGTACAGGGTAGTCATGACAATCTGATAGCTGAGAGAAGGAGGTCATTAATGAAGATCTTGGCGCACACAAACACAAACACACACATAAAAACCTCCTAACGTGGCGAAGCACCGGGCATTAAGCGTTTGACCTTGAGAGTGTCTCATATTACTAAAGTCCCTAACCAAGACTGTCCTCCCACTCACACACTCACACACAAGTAAGAATTCACGCACACTCCCAGACAATGTGATTAATAATGTATTAGAGGAGAGGCCTGTGAATCAGAAGCAAAACTGGAAGTAGATAATCTATTTAACCCCCGGGTCACATTCATTGAGAGGGAGAGGAGGAAAGGTGAGGGAAAGAGAGAGAGGAAGAGGGAGAGAGGAAAGAGGAGAAAGAGGAGAGAGAGGAGGGGAAGAGAGGGGGAAGAGGAGAGAGGAGGGGAAGAGAGAGGGAAGAGGGGGAGAGGAGGGGAAGAGAGAGGAAAGAGGAGAGAGGAGGGGAAGAGAGAGGGAAGAGGAGCGAGAAGGGGGTTGAGAGGGAAGAGGAGGGTAAGAGAGAGGAAGAGGAGAGAGAGGAGGGAAAGAGAGAGGGAAGAGGAGAGAGAGGAGGGGAAGAGAGGGAAGAGGAGAGAGAGGAGTGGAAGAGAGGGGGAAGAGGAGAGAGAGGAGGGGGGAAGAGAGAGGGAAGAGGAGAGAGGAGGGGAAGAGAGAGGGAAGAGGAGCGAGAAGATGGGTTGAGAGGGAAGAGGAGGGGAAGAGAGAGGGAAGAGGAGAGAGAGGAGGGGAAGAGAGAGGGAAGAGGAGAGAGAGGAGGGGAAGAGAGAGGGAAGAGGAGAGAGAGGATGGGAAGAGAGAGGAAAGAGGAGAGAGAGGAGGGGAAGAGAGAGGGAAGAGGAGCGAGAAGAGGGGTTGAGATGGAAGAGGAGGGGAAGAGAGAGGAGGGGAAGAGAGAGGAGGGGAAGAGAGGGAAGAGGAGAGGAGGGTAAGAGAAAGGGAAGAGGAGAGAGAGGAGGGGAAGAGAGAGGGAAGAGGAGAGAGAGGAGGGGAAGAGAGGGAAGGGAGAGAGGAGGAGAAGAGAGGGGGAGAGAGGAGAAGAGGAGGGGAAGAGAGAGAGAGGAGGGGAAGAGAGAGGAAGAGGAGGGAAGAGAGGGGGAAGAGGAGAGAGAAGAGGGGAAGAGAGAGGAAGAGAGGAGAGAGGAGGGGAAGAGAGAGGGAAGAGGAGAGAGAGGAGGGGAAGAGAGAGGGAAGAGAGAGAGAGGAGGGGAAGAGAGGGGGAAGAGGAGAGAGAGGAGGGGAAGAGAGGGGGAAGAGGAGAGAGAGGAGGGGAAGAGAGAGGGAAGAGGAGAGAGGAGGGGAAGAGAGAGGGAAGAGGAGAGAGGAGGGGAAGAGAGAGGGAAGAGGGAGAAGAGGGGTTGAGAGGGAAGAGGAGGGGAGAGAGAGGGAAGAGGAGAGAGAGGAGGGGAAGAGAGAGAGGAGAAGAGGAGGGGAAGAGAGAGGAAAGAGGGAAGAGGGAAGAGAGAGGAGGGGAGAGGAGAGAGAGGGAAGAGGAGAGAGAGGAGGGGAAGAGAGAGGGAAGAGGAGAGAGAGGAGGGGAAGAGAGAGGGAAAGAGAGAGGAGGGAAGAGAGAGGGAAAAGAGAGAGACAAGATAAAAGAGGAGAGAGAGAGAGAGAGAGAGGAAGAGAGAGAGAGGAGGGGGAGAGAGAGAGGAGAGGAGGAGAAGAGAGAGAGGGAAGAGGAGAGAGAGGAGGGGAAGAGAGAGAGAGAGAGGAGAGAGAGGAGAAGAGGAGAGAGAGGAGGGGAAGAGAGAGAGGGAAGAGGAGAAGAGGAGGAGAGAGAGAGAGGGAAGAGGAGAGAGAGGAGGGGAAGAGGAGGAAAGAAATGGAGAAAGTAAAGAGGAAAAGATAAGACAAGATAAAAGAGAAGAGAGAGAGAGATAGAGATAGAGGAGAAGTAGGAGAGAGAGGAGGGGAAGAGAGAGAGAGATAGAGATAGAGGAGAAGTAGGGAGAGAGAGGAGGGGAAGAGAGATAGAGATAGAGATAGAGGAGAAGTAGGAGAGAGAGGAGGGGAAGAGAGAGAGAGATAGAGATAGAGGAGAAGTAGGAGAGAGAGGAGGGGAAGAGAGAGAGAGATAGAGGAGAAGTAGGAGAGAGAGGAGGGGAAGAGAGAGAGAGATAGAGATAGAGGAGAAGTAGGAGAGAGAGGAGGGGAAGAGAGAGAGAGATAGAGATAGAGGAGAAGTAGGAGAGAGAGGAGGGGAAGAGAGATAGAGATAGAGATAGAGGAGAAGTAGGAGAGAGAGGAGGGGAAGAGAGAGAGAGATAGAGATAGAGGAGAAGTAGGAGAGAGAGGAGGGGGAGAGAGAGAGATAGAGATAGAGGAGAAGTAGGAGAGAGAGAGGGGAGAGAGAGAGAGATAGAGATAGAGGAGAAGTAGGAGAGAGAGGAGGGGAAGAGAGAGAGAGATAGAGATAGAGGAGAAGTAGGAGAGAGAGGAGGGGAAGAGAGAGATAGAGATAGAGGAGAAGTAGGAGAGAGAGGAGGGGAAGAGAGAGAGAGATAGAGGAGAAGTAGGAGAGAGAGGAGGGGGGAAGAGAGATAGAGATAGAGGAGAAGTAGGAGAGAGAGGAGGGGAAGAGAGATAGAGATAGAGATAGAGGAGAAGTAGGAGAGAGAGGAGGGGAAGAGAGAGAGAGATAGAGATAGAGGAGAAGTAGGAGAGAGAGGAGGGGAAGAGAGATAGAGATAGAGATAGAGGAGAAGTAGGAGAGAGAGGAGGGGAAGAGAGATAGAGATAGAGATAGAGGAGAAGTAGGAGCGAGATGATAAAGGAAGAGGAGGAAAAGAGAAGAGGAAATGGATAGAATAGAAATACAATGACTAGAGAGAGAAGGAGTGAGTGAGTGAGTGAGTGAGTGAGTGAGTGAGTGAGTGAGTGAGTGAGTGAGTGAGTGAGTGAGTGAGTGAGTGGTTGCAGATGCCCTGCTGTATGTACAGTTGAAGTCAAAAGTTTACATACACCTTAGCCAAATACAGTTAAACTTAAACTCTTTTCACAATTCTTGACATTTAATCCGAGTAAAAATTCCCTGTCTTAGGTCAGTTAGGATCACCACTTTATTTTAAGAATGTGAAATGTCAGAATAATAGTAGAGAGATTTATTTCAGCTTTCATTTCTTTCATCACATTCTTTCATCACATTCTTTCATCACATTCTTTCATCACATTCCCAGAAGTTTACAGACACTCAATTAGTATTTGGTAGCATTGCCTTTAAATGGTTTAATTTTGGTCAAACGTTTCTGGTAGCCTTCCACAAGCTTCCCACAATAAGTTGGGTGAATTTTGGCCCATTCCTCATGACAGAGCTGGTGTAACTGAGTCAGGTTTCTAGGCCTCCTTGTTCGCACACACTTTTTCAGTTCTGCCCACAAATTTTCTATAGGATTGAGGTCAGGGCTTTGTGATGGCCACTCCAATACCTTGACTTTGTTGTCCTTAAGCCATTTTGCCACAACTTTGTAAGTATGCTTGGGCTCATTGTCCATTTGGAAGACCCATTTGCGACCAAGCCTTAACTTCCTGACTGATGTCTTGAGATGTTGCTTCAATATATCCACATAATTTTCCTTCTCATGATGCCATCTATTTTGTGAAGTGCACCAGTCCCTCCTGCAGCAAAGCACCCCACAACATGATGCTGCCAACCCCGTGCTTCACTGTTGGGATGATGTCCTTCGGCTTGCAAACATCCCCTTTTTCCTCCAAAGATAACGATGGTCATTATGGCCAAACAGATTTATTTTTGTTTCATCAGACCAGAGGACATTTCTCCAAAAGTATGATCTTTGTCCTCATGTGCATTGCAAACTGTAGTCTGTTTTTTTATGGTGGTTTTGGAGCAGTGGCTTCTTCCTTGCTGAGTGGCTATTCAGGTTATGTTGACATAGGACTCGATTTACTGTGGATATAGATACTTTTGCACCTGTTTCCTCCAGCATCTTCACAAGGTCCTTTGCTGTTGTTCTGGGATTGATTTGCACTTTTCGCAGCAAAGTACGTTTATCTCTAGGAGACAGAACACGTCTCCTTCCTGAGCAGTATTATGGCTGCGTGGTCCCATGGTGTTTATAGTTGCGTACTATTGTTTGCACAGATGAACGTGGTACCTTCAGGCGTTTGGAAATTTGTGGAGGTCTACAATTTTTTTTCTTGGCTGATTTCTTCTGATTTTCCCATGATGTCAAGCAAAGAGGCACTGAGTTTGAAGGTAGGCCTTGAAATACATCCACAGGTACACCTCCTATTAACTCAAATTATGTCAATTAGCCTATCAGAAGCTTCTAAAGCCGTGACATCATTTTCTGGAAGGCACAGTCAAATTAGTGTATGTAAAGTTCTGACCCACTGGAATTGTGATGCAGTGAATTATAAGTGAAATAATCTGTCTGTTAACAATTGTTGGAAAAAGTACTTGTGTCATGCACAATGTAGATGTCCTAACCGACTTGCCAAAACTATAGTTTGTTAACAAGAAATTTGTGGAGTGGTTGAAAAACAAGTTTTAATGACTCCAACCTAAATGTATGTAAACTTCCGACGTCAACTGTAGCTCATGTTGGCTGTCGAGTCACACTGGGGACCAACACACAGAACAAAACAGATAATGCAGGGCTCACCTCGCCTCGCCAGGACATGACAACATGGTTTTCTCTGCTTTTGCCTCTCTCTCTTGCCCTCTATCTCTCCCCTCTTCTCATCTGCACTCCTCTCTCTCGCTCTATCGCTCTTGCTCTATTTTTCTCTCTCTCCTCTCTCTCCCCTCACCCTCTCTCTCTCTTCTCTCTCTCCCCTCCCCCATTCTCTCTCTTCTCTCTCTCCCCCTCCCCACCTCTCTATCTCTCTCCTTTCTCTCCTCTCCCCCTCTCTCTCTCTCCTCTCCCACCTCTCTCTCCTCTCTCTCTCTCCCCTCCCCTCCTCACCTCTCTCCTCTCTCTCTCTCCCCTCCCCACCTCTCTCTCCACTCTCTCTCCCTCCCCAACTCTCTCTCTCTCTCTCTCTCTCTCCCCTCCCCAACTCTCTCTCTCCTCTCTCTCTTCTCCCCCTCTCTCTCTCTCTGCTCTCCCACCTCTCTCTCTCCCCTCTCTCTCTCCCCTCCCCACCTCTCTCTCCTCTCTCTCTCTCCCCTCCCCACCTCTCTCTCTCCTCTCTCTCTCCCCTCCCCACCTCTCTCTCCTCTCTCTCTCTCCCCTCCCCAACTCTCTATCTCTCCTCTCCCACCTCTCTCTCTCCTCTCTCTCCTCTCCCCCTCTCTCTATCTCCTCTCTCCCCCTCCCCAACTCTCTCTCTCCTCTCTCTCCCCTCCCCAACTCTCTATCTCTCCTCTCCCACCTCTCTCTATCCTCTCTCTCCTCTCCCCCTCTCTTTATCTCCTCTCTCTCCCCTCCCCAACTCTCTCTCTTCTCTCTCTCCTCTCCCACCTCTCTCTCTCCCTCTCTCCCCTCCCCACCTCTCTCTCCTCTCTCTCCCCTCCCCACCTCTCTCTCCTCTCTCTCTCCCCTCCCCACCTCCTCTCTCTCCTCTCTCTCCTCCCCCCCTCTCTCTCTTCTCTCTCTCCTCCCCAACTCTCTCTCTCTCTCTCTCTCCTCCCCACCTCTCTCTCCTCTCTCTCCCCCCACCTCTCTCTCTCTCCTCTCTCTCCCCTCCCCACCTCTCTCTCCTCTCTTTCTCCTCTCTCTCTCCTCCCCAACTCTCTCTCTCTCCTCTCTCTCTCCTCCCCAACTCTCTCTCTCCTCTCTCTCCCCTCCCCACCTCTCTCTCCTCTCTCTCCCTCCCCACCTCTCTCTCTCTCCTCTCTCTCCCCTCCCCACCTCTCTCTCTCTCTCTCTCCTCTCTCTCTCCTCCCCAACTCTCTCTCTCTCCTCTCTCTCTCCTCCCCAACTCTCTCTCTCTCCTCTCTCTCCCTCCCCACCTCTCTCTCCTCCCTCTCCCCTCCCCACCTCTCTCTCCTCTCTCTCTCCCCTCCCCACCTCTCTCTCTCTCTCTCTCCTCTCCCCTCTCTCTCTTCTCTCGCTCCTCCCCAACTCTCTCTCTCTCCTGTCTCTCCCCTCCCCACCTCTCTCTCCTCTCTCTCCCCTCCCCACCTCTCTCTCTCTCTCTCTCTCCCCTCCCCACCCTCTCTCTCTCCTCTCTCTCCTCTCCCCCTCTCTCTCTCTTCTCTCTCTCCTCCCCAACTCTCTCTCTCTCCTCCCTCTCCCCTCCCCACCACTCTCTCCCTCTCCTCTCTCTCCCTCCCCAACTCTCTCTCTCCCTCTCCCACCTCTCTCTCTCCTCTCTCTCCTCTCCCCCTCTCTCTCTCTCTCTTCTCTCTCCCCTCCCCAACTCTCTCTCTCTCTCCTCTCTCTCCCCTCCCCACCTCTCTCTCTCTCTCCCCCTCTCTCTCTCTCTTCTCTCTCTCCTCTCCCACTCTCTCTCTCCTCTCTCTCCCCTCCCCACCTCTCTCTCCTCTCTCTCTCTCCCTCCCCACCTCTCTCTCTCTCCTCTCGCTCTCTCCCCCTCTCTCTCTCTTCTCTCTCTCCTCTCCCACTTCTCTCTCTCCTCTCTCTCCCCTCCCCACCTCTCTCTCCTCTCTCTCCCCTCCCCACCTCTCTCTCTCCTCTCTCTCCTCTCCCCCTCTCTCTCTCTTCTCTCTCCCCTCCCCACCTCTCTCTCCTCCTCTCTCTCCCTCCCCCTCTCTCTCTCTCTCTCTCCTCTCCCCTCCCCAACTCTCTCTCTCCTCTCTCTCCCTCCCCACCTCTCTCTCTTCTCTCTCTCCTCCCCAACTCTCTCTCTCTCCTCCCTCTCCCCTCCCCACCACTCTCTCTCTCCTCTCTCTCCCCTCCCCAACTCTCTCTCTCTCCTCTCCCACCTCTCTCTCTCCTCTCTCTCCTCTCCCCCTCTCTCTCTCTCTCTTCTCTCTCCCCTCCCCACCTCTCTCTCTCTCTCCTCTCTCTCCCCCTCCCCACCTCTCTCTCTCTCTCCTCTCTCTCTCTCTCTTCTCTCTCTCCTCTCCCACCTCTCTCTCTCTCTCTCTCCCCTCCCCACCCTCTCTCCTCTCTCTCTCTCCCCTCCCCACCTCTCTCTCTCTCCTCTCGCTTCTCTCCCCCTCTCTCTCTCTCTCTTCTCTCTCTCCTCCCCACTTCTCTCTCTCCTCTCTCTCCCCTCCCCACCTCTCTCTCCTCCTCTCCCCTCCCCACCTCTCTCTCTCCTCTCTCTCCCTCTCCCCCTCTCTCTCTCTTCTCTCTCCCCTCCCCACCTCTCTCTCCTCTCTCTCCCCTCCCCACCTCTCTCTCCTCTCTCTCCTCTCCCCTCCCCAACTCTCTCTCTCTCCTCTCTCTCCCCTCCCCACCTCTCTCTCCTCTCTCTCCCTCCCCACCTCTCTCTCCTCTCTCTCCCCCTCCCCAACTCTCTCTCTCTCCTCTCCCACCCCTCTCTCTCTCCTCTCTCCCCCTCCCCACCTCGCTCTCCTCTCTCTCCCCTCCCCACCTCTCTCTCCTCTCTCCCCCTCCCCACCTCGCTCTCCTCTCTCTCCCCTCCCCACCTATCTCTCCTCTCTCTCCCCTCCCCACCTCTCTCTCTCCTCTCTCTCCCTCTCCCCCTCTCTCTCTCTCTTCTCTCTCCCTCCCAAACTCTCTCTCTCCTCTCTCTCCTCTCCCCACCTCTCTCTCTCTCTCCTCTCTCTCCCCTCCCTACCCCTCTCTCTCTCCTCTCTCTCCCCTCCCCACCTCTCTCTCCTCTCTCTCTCTCCCCTCCCCAACTCTCTCTCTCTCCTCTCCCACCTCTCTCTCTCCCTCTCTCTCCTCTCCCCCTCTCTCTCTCTCTTCTCTCTCCCCTCCCCAACTCTCTCTCTCTCCTCTCTCTCCCCTCCCCACCTCTCTCGCTCTCTCCTCTCTCTCCTCTCCCCACCTCTCTCTCTCTTCTCTCTCTCCTCTCAGACCTCTCTCTCTCCTCTCTCTCCCCTCCCCACCTCTTTCTCCTCTCTCTCTCTCCCCTCCCAACCTCTCTCTCTCCTCTCTCTCCTCTCTCCCTCTCTCTCTCTCTCTCTCTTCTCTCTCTCCTCTCCCACCTCTCTCTCTCTCCTCTCTCTCCCCTCCCCATCTCTCTCTCTCTCCTCTCTCTCCCCTCCCCACCTCTCTCTCCTCTCTCTCCCCTCCCCACCTCTCTCTCTCCTCTCTCTCCCCTCCCCACCTCTCTCTCCTCTCTCTCCTCTCCCCACCTCTCTCTCTCTCCTCTCTCTCCCCTCCCCTCCCTACCTCTCTCTCTCTCTCACTCCAGATATAACAGACTGACCCTAGCCCCCCGACACATAAACTATTGCAGCATAAATACTGGAGGGTGAGACAGGAAGGGTCAGGAGACACTGTGGCCCTGTCCGACAATACCCCCGGACAGGGGATATAACCCTACCCACTTTGCGAAAGCACATCCCCCACACCACTATAGGGATATCTTCAACCATCAACCTACTACCCTGAGACAAGGCCGAGTACATCCCACGAAGAGAGATCAGGTTCCAGAGTAACGCCGATGTCCTTCACAGTTTTATTTGAGATGACTGTACAACCATCGAGATTAATTGTCAGATCCAACAGAAGATCTCTTTGTTTCTTGGGACCTAGAACAAGCATCTCTGTTTTGTCTGAGTTTAAAAGTAGACAATTTGCCTTCATCTACTTCCTTATGTCTGAAACACAGGCTTCCAGGGAGGGCAATTTTGGGGCATCACCATGTTTCATCAAAATGTACAGCTGTGTGTCATCCGCATAGCAGTGAAAGTTAACATAATGTTTCCGAATGACATCACCAAGAGGTCAAATATATAGTGAAAACAATAGTGGTCCTTAAACGGAGCCTTGAGGAACACCAAAATGTACTGTTGATTTGTCAGAGGACAAACCATCTACAGAGACAAACTGATATTGTTCCAACAGATAAGATCTAAACCAGGCCAGAACTTGTCCATGTAGACCAATTTGGGTTTCCAATCTCGCCAAAAGAATGTGGTGATCGATGGTATCAAAAGCAACACTAAGGTCTAGGAGCACGAGGACAGATGCAGAGCCTCGGTCTGATGCCATTAAAAGGTAATTTACCACCTTCACGAGTGCAGTCTCAGTGCTATGATGGGGTCTAAATCCAGACTGAAGTGTTTCATATACATTGTTTGTCTTCAGGAAGGCAGTGAGTTGCTGCACAACAGCTTTTTCTAAAAAAAATTGACAGGAATGGGAGATTCGATATAAGCCGATAGTTTTTATATTTTCTGGCTCAAGGTTTGGCTTTTTCAAGAGGCTTTATTACTGCCACTTTTAGTGAGTTTGGTACACATCCTGTGGACAGGTAGCTGTTTATTATGTTCAACAAAGGAGGGCCAAGCACAGGAAGCAACTTGAAGGTTTAGAGGACAAGACTATTTTCATTGATGTGTCAAGAGATATAGTATTAAAAAACGTGAGTGTCTCCCTTGATCCTAGGTCCTGGCAGTGTTGTGCAGACTCAGGACGATTGAGCTTTGGAGAAATACGCAGATTTAAAGAGGAGTCCGTAATTTGCTTTCTAATGAACATGATCTTTTCGTAAAAGTTCATGAATTTATCACTGATGTGAAAGTCATCCTCTCTTGGGGAATGCTGCTTTTTAGTTAGCTTTGTGACAGTGTCAAAAATAAATGTTGGATTGTTCTTTTTCTCCTCAATTAAGTGGAAAAATAGTATGATGGAGCAGCAGTGAGGGCTCTTAGATACTGCATGGTACTGTCATTCCAAGCTAGTCGGAAGACTTCCAGTTTGGCTTAGCGCCATATCCATTCCAATTCTCTGGACGCTTGTTTCAGGGCTTGGGTATTTTCTGTATACCAGGGAGCTAGTTTCTTAAGTCACATTTTTTGTTTTTAGTGGTGCGACTGTATCTAGGGTATTACACAAGGTTAAATTGAGTTCCTCAGTTAGGTGATTAACTGATTTTTGTACTCTGACGTCCTTAGGTGTAGGTGGAGGAAGTCTGGAAGAGCATCCAGGAATCGTTGGGTGGTCCGAGAATTTATAGCACGACTTTTGATGATGCTTGGTTGGGGTATGAGCAGATTATTTGTTGCGATTGCAAACGTAATAAAATGGTGGTCTAATAGTCCAGGATTATGAGGAAAAACATGAAGATCCACAATATTTATTCCACGGGACAAAACTAGGTCCAGAGTATGACTGTGGCAGTGAGTAGGTCCAGAGTGTGACTGTGGCAGTGAGTAGGTCCAGAGTGTGACTGTGGCAGTGAGTAGGTCCAGAGTATGACTGTGGCAGTGAGTAGGTCCAGAGTATGACTGTGGCAGTGAGTAGGTCCAGAGTAAGACTGTGGCAGTTAGTAGGTCCAGAGTAAGACTGTGGCAGTGAGTAGGTCCAGAATGTGACTGTGGCAGTGAGTAGGTCCAGAGTGTGACTGTGGCAGTGAGTAGGTCCAGAGTGTGACTGTGGCAGTGAGTAGGTCCAGAGTATGACTGTGGCAGTGAGTAGGTCCAGAGTGTGACTGTGGCAGTGAGTAGGTCCAGAGTAAGACTGTGGCAGTTAGTAGGTCCAGAGTAAGACTGTGGCAGTGAGTAGGTCCAGAGTGTGACTGTGGCAGTGAGTAGGTCCAGAGTGTGACTGTGGCAGTGAGTAGGTCCAGAGTGTGACTGTGGCAGTGAGTAGGTCCAGAGTGTGACTGTGGCAGTGAGTAGGTCCAGAGTGTGACTGTGGCAGTGAGTAGGTCCAGAGTAAGACTGTGGCAGTGAGTAGGTCCAGAGTGTGACTGTGGCAGTGAGTAGGTCCAGAGTGTGACTGTGGCAGTGAGTAGGTCCAGAGTGTGACTGTGGCAGTGAGTAGGTCCAGAGTAAGACTGTGGCAGTGAGTAGGTCCAGAGTAAGACTGTGGCAGTGAGTAGGTCCAGAGTGTGACTGTGGCAGTGAGTAGGTCCAGAGTAAGACTGTGGCAGTGTAGGTCCAGAGTGTGACTGTGGCAGTGAGTAGGTCCAGAGTAAGACTGTGGCAGTGAGTAGGTCCAGAGTAAGACTGTGGCAGTGAGTAGGTCCAGAGTAGGTCCAGAGTCTCTCCCCCTCTCCACCTCTCTCTCTTCTCTCTCCCCCCACCTCTCTCTCTTCTCTCTCCCCCTCCCCACCTCTCTCTCTTCTCTCTCCCCCTCTCCACCTCTCTCTCTTCTCTCTCCCCCCTCTCCACCTCTCTCTCTCTCTCTCCCCCCCTCTCCACCTCTCTCTCTTCTCTCTCCCCCTCTCCACCTCTCTCTCTTCTCTCTCCCCCCCCACCTCTCTCTCTTCTCTCTCCCCCTCCCACCTCTCTCTCTTCTCTCTCCCCCTCTCCACCTCTCTCTCTTCTCTCTCCCCCTCTCCACCTCTCTCTCTTCTCTCTCCCCCTCTCCACCTCTCTCTCTTCTCTCTCCCCCTCTCCACCTCTCTCTCTTCTCTCTCCCCCTCTCCACCTCTCTCTCTTCTCTCTCCCCCTCTCCACCTCTCTCTCTTCTCTCTCCCCCTCTCCACCTCTCTCTCTTCTCTCTCCCCCTCTCCACCCTCTCTCTTCTCTCTCTCCCCCTCTCCACCTCTCTCTCTTCTCTCTCCCCCTCTCCACCTCTCTCTCTTCTCTCTCCCCCCTCCACCTCTCTCTCTTCTCTCTCCCCCTCTCCACCTCTCTCTCTTCTCTCTCCCCCCCCACCTCTCTCTCTTCTCTCTCCCCCTCCCCACCTCTCTCTCTTCTCTCTCCCCCTCTCCACCTCTCTCTCTTCTCTCTCCCCCTCTCCACCTCTCTCTCTTCTCTCTCCCCCTCCCCACCTCTCTCTCTTCTCTCTCCCCCCCCACCTCTCTCTCTTCTCTCTCCCCCCACCTCTCTCTCTTCTCTCTCCCCCTCTCCACCTCTCTCTCTTCTCTCTCCCCCTCTCCACCTCTCTCTCTTCTCTCTCCCCCTCTCCACCTCTCTCTCTTCTCTCTCCCCCTCTCACCTCTCTCTCTTCTCTCTCCCCCCTCCACCTCTCTCTCTTCTCTCTCCCCCCTCTCCCCCTCCTCTCTCTCTCTCTCTCTCCCCCTCTCCACCTCTCTCTCTTCTCTCTCCCCCTCTCCACCTCTCTCTCTTCTCTCTCCCCCTCTCCACCTCTCTTTCTTCTCTCTCCCCCTCTCCACCTCTCTCTCTTCTCTCTCCCCCTCTCCACCTCTCTTTCTTCTCTCTCCCCCTCTCCACCTCTCTCTCTTCTCTCTCCCCCTCTCCACCTCTCTCTTCTCTCTCCCCCTCTCCACCTCTCTCTCTTCTCTCTCCCCCTCTCCACCTCTCTCTCTTCTCTCTCCCCCTCCCCACCTCTCTCTCTTCTCTCTCCCCTCTCCACCCTCTCTTTCTTCTCTCTCCCCCTCTCCACCTCTCTCTCTTCTCTCTCCCCCTCTCCACCTCTCTCTCTTCTCTCTCCCCCTCTCCACCTCTCTCTCTTCTCTCTCCCCCTCTCCACCTCTCTCTCTTCTCTCTCCCCCTCTCCACCTCTCTTTCTTCTCTCTCCCCCTCTCCACCTCTCTCTCTTCTCTCTCCCCCTCTCCACCTCTCTCTCTTCTCTCTCCCCCTCTCCACCTCTCTCTCTTCTCTCTCCCCCTCTCCACCTCTCTCTCTTCTCTCTCCCCCTCTCCACCTCTCTTTCTTCTCTCTCCCCCTCTCCACCTCTCTCTCTTCTCTCTCCCCCTCTCCACCTCTCTTTCTTCTCTCTCCCCTCTCCACCTCTCTCTCTTCTCTCTCCCCCTCTCCACCTCTCTCTCTTCTCTCTCCCCCTCTCCACCTCTCTTTCTTCTCTCTCCCCCTCTCCACCTCTCTCTCTTCTCTCTCCCCCTCTCCACCTCTCTTTCTTCTCTCTCCCCTCCCCACCTCTCTCTCTTCTCTCTCCCCCTCTCCACCTCTCTTTCTTCTCTCTCCCCCTCTCCACCTCTCTCTCTTCTCTCTCCCCCTCTCCACCTCTCTTTCTTCTCTCTCCCCCTCTCCACCTCTCTCTCTTCTCTCTCCCCCTCTCCACCTCTCTTTCTTCTCTCTCCCCCTCTCCACCTCTCTCTCTTCTCTCTCCCCCTCTCCACCTCTCTTTCTCCTCCACCCAACCTCTATCTCTCTTCTCTCCAGACTGTTACAAATACAACAGTGCATTCATGATATACTCACATATTCCTTTTCCCTCTCTCTGCCGCCCTCACTTTCCAACCTCCCTATTTGTTTTCTCTCTCTCTCTCCCTCGTTCTCCATCCCTCATATTTTCTCCCTCACTGAGTTCTTCCTTTCTCCTTCTTGTGCCCTAATCTTTCTCCCTCTCTCCCTCATCTGCCCTCTCTCTGTATATCTCCCTCCCTCATCTGCCCTCTCTCTGTCAGTCTTCCTCTGTTCTATCTCCCTCCCTCATCTGCCCTCTCTCTGTCAGTCTTCCTCTGTTCTATCTCCCTCCCTCATCTGCCCTCTCTCTGTCAGTCTTCCTCTGTTCTATTTCCCTCCTTCAACTGCCCTCTCTCTGTCAGTCTTCCTCTGTTCTATTTCCCTCCTTCATCTGCCCTCTCTCTGTCAGTCTTCCTCTGTTTTCTCCCTCCTTCATCTGCCCTCTTCTCCAGTCTTCCTCTGTTCTATCTCCCTCCCTCATCTGCCCCTTCTCTCAGTCTTCTCTGTTCTATCTCCCTCCCTCATCTGCCCTCTCTCTGTCAGTCTTCCTCTGTTCTATCTCCCTCCTTCATCTGCCCTCTCTCTGTCAGTCTTCCTCTGTTCTATCTCCCTCCCTCATCTGCCCTCTCTCTGTCAGTCTTCCTCTGTTCTATCTCCCTCCTTCATCTGCCCTCTCTCTGTCAGTCTTCCTCTGTTCTATCTCCCTCCTTCATCTGCCCTCTCTCTATTCATCTCCCTCTGTTCATCTGCCCTCTCTCTGTTCATCTGCCCCTCTCTTCATCTTCCTCTGTTCTTTCTCCCTCCTTCATCTGCCCTCTCTCTGTCAGTCTTCCTCTGTTCTATCTCCCTCCTTCATCTGCCCTCTCTCTGTCAGTCTTCCTCTGTTCTATCTCCCTCCCTCATCTGCCCTCTCTCTGTCAGTCTTCCTCTGTTCTATCTCCCTCCTCTCATCTGCCCTCTCTCTGTCAGTCTTCCTCTGTTCTATCTCCCTCCCTCATCTGCCCCCTCTGTCAGTCTTCCTCTGTTCTATCTCCCTCCTTCATCTGCCCTCTCTCTGTCAGTCTTTCTGTTCTATCTCCTTCATCTGCCCTCTCTCTGTCAGTCTTCCTCTGTTCTATCTCCCTCCTTCATCTGCCCTCTCTCTGTCAGTCTTCCTCTGTTCTATCTCCCTCCTTCATCTGCCCTCTCTCTGTCAGTCTTCCTCTGTTCTATCTCCCTCCTCATCTGCCCTCTCTCTGTCAGTCTTCCTCTGTTCTATCTCCCTCCCTCATCTGCCCTCTCCCTCCCAGTCCTCCTCCCCTTTCCCTCCCTCCCTCCCTCCCTCCCTCCCTCCCCCCCTCCCTCCCTCCCATCCCTCCCTCCCCCTCCCTCCCTCCCTCCCTCCCTCCCTCCCTCCCATCTCTATCCCTCCCTCCCTCCTCCCTTCCCTCCCATCTATATCTCTCTCTCCCTCCCTCCTTCCCTCCCTCCCATCTCTATCCCTCCCTCCCTCCCTCCCATCTCTATCCTCCCTCCCTCCCATCTCTTCCCCTCTTTCCCTCCCTCCTTTGCCCTCTCTGCCACTCCTTTTCACACTCTGCCTCACCCCCTTCAACCTCCTCGTCTCCCATCGCTCCATCCTTCCCTCCCTCCTTTCCACTCTCTGACTACTATTAAATGGTGCACCAGGAGTGATGCTGCTGAGGCTGACTAGACCTGTCTAGACCTGCATCATACAGCATCAGATCCTGTTGAACAGTATCTCTAACAGGAGGATAAATTACACTGACTCTCAGAAGCTCCACTGTCAGCATTATCATGTGGTTTCAGAGTGACACATTTTTCAATGTCACAACATTATGTTAGCCACAGGAACATATGTTCTAAGATAGAACCGGAGATGATAGAACCGGATATGTTGAACCGAGCATTTTGGGTACTGTAGTACATCATAATACTACACAATGCTGTAGATGGGTTTTCCAGATAGACTGTGAGGGACTAGAATATCTGAACTGCTCTCCGTTATAGTCACCCACCACCATTCTCTCTCTAGAGGTTTTGGTCTTTTCCAAGAGATCACAGGGTGTTGAATACTTCATAACAACAGTCCTTTCTCTGTGGCATAAAACAACCAAGCACAGCAGAGGTGTATTCACCAGGAACCAAATGGAAGCAAACTGTAGGAAAAGGAGAGGGACCTACCTGAATTTGTGTAATAGAAACTCTTGTTTTCATTGCAAAAGTATTCCATTGCAAAATGTTTTGCTAAGGTTTGCTAAGGTGTGCACTAATGAATACACCCCAGAATTTCCATGGCCTCCAGCGGAGGCCAATGATTTAACTGAGCTTTGGACGCCCTCTGCTGGCCAAATACTGAACCCCACTCTCTTCATGAACAGCTACAGTCACCAGCTACAGACCCTATATAAAGATGAGCAAAAAAGACTATCAAATAAATTATACAAATACCACGCTATATTGTATGCCAAATAAATGTGGAAAACTATATTATTTTATGATACATTTTATATAGTTACTCAGAGAAAGAGATTTGTTTAACAAGTAAAAATAATTATCTTGAAAAGATGTGTCAAAATGATTGGTACCCCTAAAAATGATTATAAATCAAGTCAAACCAAATGTAATCTGCATTAACAGTCTACTGTTTTGAAGTTAATCTCAGGGACTGTCCTGTGGCCTTCCAAGGCGTCCTGTTGCGCTGGTGTATAAACATGAGGTAACATGCATATATTTCCCTTTGTCATCCATCACCATAAGGAAAAGCAAAGAACTCACAAATGAAAAGAGACAAATGGTTATTGACTTTCATAAATCAGGCAAGGAGTACAAAATAACAACGGAAAAACAAATATACCACTATTAGGGCAACAATTAAGACGTTTACAACCAGTGGAACAGTGGTAAACTTGCCTGGTAGAAGACGCATGTGTATACACACACACAGTGAGGGAGATGGTTCGGTAGGCAAAGAAAAGTCCAAGGGCCACAGTTGGAGAATTGCAGAAGTTGGTTGCATCTTGGTGATCAAGTCTCTAAATCTCCAGTTAGACACCACCACCAGGCCAACAGGCTATTAGGAAGGGCTGCCATAAAAAAAAAGATTTATTGAGAGCAACCAACATATGTAAACGCCTGGAGTTTTCTAAATGGAATTGGTACTTGGATTGGAACCAGGTGCTATGGTCAGATGAGACGAAGATAGAGCTCTTTGGCCACGCCCACCAGTGGTGGATTTGGCCTTGAAATAAATATGCATAGGCAGAAAAGCACCTTGTGAATCTTTGATGTTATGGGGGTGTTTTGCTTCCACTGGTCTTGAGGCCCTTGTTAAGGTCAACGGCATCATAAACTCTACCAGGACATTTTACCCCAAAATCTGGTTGCCTCTGCCAGGAGGCTGAAACTTGGCCAGAAGTGGATCTTACAGCAAGACAATGACTACATGTTGAATGCACTAACTACAAGTCACTCTGGATAAGAGCATCTGCTAAATGACTAAAAGGGATATTTACATTTTGCAATTGCCATGCAAGTCTCTGGACGTGAACACCATTCAAAACCTGTGGTTTGAATTGAAGAGGGCCGTCCATAAACGCAGGATGAAGGATATCAAGGATCTGGAAAGATTCTGTATGGAGGAATGGTCAAGATCCCTCCCAATGTCTGGGAATGAGGGAAGGAGATAGGGTAGGTAGGGGATACTAGGAGGGAGGGAGACGTTTGAAGTCAGAATAGACATCATTGTTCCTGGGGGAACTTCATTTGTGGAGACTGATATATAACAATCCTTACAGTCATTCCAAACATATATGACAGCGCATTACATTCACATACACAGACAGACGGGGCATGAGTACATCAGCCCAGTAGGAGAAAGTGCATGGTTCCATCATGGCCACTAGATGACAGTATAAGCTTACAGATGAACCGACTTGACTCTCCTTCCTCCATCTTCTCACTTCTCTAATGTCTTATCTTAGCTGATAGCTTATTGAACACACTAATAGTCACCGCACACACACATACATATGTACACATACTCCTACACACACGTACATAAAATGCACACACCTGACTTAAAGGACTTATTCCTTTCACCTCCTAGTGGAGCAGAGGGTTTCTCCGCACTGTGTTCTGGGCAGTTTTCCATCTTGACCTCATTCAAGGTGGGTTTTGCCTTATTCATCTCTTCCTCACTGTTTAGTGTGGTGGCGGTAACTCTCCATGGTTCTGAACCCTTTAGTAAAGTGCATTTAACCTTTGTGTTGAAGATGAGAAGTTTGTTTTTGAGAGAGAGGTTCTTGGGGTTACAGATTCACACACAGAAACACAAATTCACACACAGAAACACAAATTCACACACAGAAACACACATTCACACATATTAACACACATTCACACATATTAACACACATTCACACACATGCATACACACAAACACACATTCAAACACAAACACACGTTCACACACATCACACACATTCAGACACACACACAAACACACATTCACACACAAACACACATTCACACATAAACACACATTCACATATTCACACATTCACACATATAAACACACATTCACACATTCACACACATTCACACACATTCACACACATTCACACACATAAACACACACAAAAAACACAGACCTACAGATACGTAATGAATTTGTCGTCAGTGAGCAACAAGGTGTATGAAATATACCCTTTGTGTGTATTTGTATGTGTGTATGTGTCTGTTTTTGGTTTTACAATCCTTGTCCTCACAAGGATAGAAAAACAAGAAAGAATTGGACAAGTGGAGACATTTTGCGGGTCTCCACAAGGAAAAAGGATGTTTTAAACTCATTGGATTGGTTAGGGTTAGGGTCTGGGGTCAGGGTCAGTGTAAGGGTTAGGGTTAGGGTCGGGGTAAGGTTAGGGTTAGGTTAAGGGTTAGGGTTAGGGTTAGGGTTAGGGTCTGGGGTCAGGGTCAGTGTAAGGGTTAGGGTTAGGGTTAGGGTCGGGGTCAGGGTCAGTGTAAGGGTTAGGGTTAGGGTTAGGGTCGGGGTAAGGTTAGGGTTAGGTTAAGGGTTAAGGTTAGGGTTGGGGAAAATAGGATTTTGAATAGAAATCAATTGTATGTTCCCCAC